>NW_026897034.1:0-278865 GCF_033153095.1 Gastrolobium bilobum | reverse complement strand
TACTGGGCTACTACTCAATTGAATGTTGATGCCACTGCCTCAGGAGAAAAGAGAATTCTTCAACTGAATGAAATGGATGAATTTAGATTAAATGCTTATGAAAATGCCAAGCTGTATAAAGAACAAATGAAGAGATGGCATGATAAGCAAATTTCAGATAGGCAGTTCTTTGAGGGACAACAGGTCCTGCTCTTTAATTCTAGGCTAAAATTCTTTCCGGGAAAGTTAAAGTCTAGGTGGTCTGGTCCATTTAAGGTAACAAAAGTCCATTTACATGGTGCAGTGGACATTTTAAATGAGAAAGATGGGACCAAGTTCACTGTGGTCAAAGGCTTAAAAATTATTTGGGGGAGGGAATTGAGAAAGCTCAAATCTCAATATCTCTTGCTGACCCTCCCACCATTTAAACACAAACGAACAGTGAAGAGTCTAGCTTGAGACTCTAATCAGAAATTAAGCTTTATTATTGTTGTGATTTGTATATATTTCAGTTACTGTTTTTCAGTTGTTAAAAAAAAAAAAAAAAAAAAAAAAACTTTTGTAGATAGAATATCTGAGTCCTGACACTCTCATTCTGTTTGTTTACAGGTGTTTAGCGAATTCTGTTTGCTGATTTCTGGAAGCAAATTCAGTATAAAGTTTGGGGGAGTGGTCTGAGTATCAACTCAGTTTTATTTTTGCTATTTTTCTGTTTTTGGTAATTTCAATTTGCTGTTTTAATATTTTTAGGCATCATGGTTAGAAAACATATCTTGCGTAGTGGAGGACCTCACAGTCCAAAACTTACACCTCACACACCTGATCCTGAGAGTTTTTCCCTCTCCTCCTTCACATGTGAAAAAGCAATAGAGAGGTTTGAAAAGACTATGCTTGCTAGGGACCCTACCCCTGACAAGGGATTTGAGGAAAATTCCTCTTATCCTGAATATGTGCATGAAGTAGTAAAAATTCAACATTGGGAGCAGTTTTACCTGCATCCTAAGGATACGGCTAATGTCAATGTAGTAAGAGAATTTTATGCAGAAATTTTAAATGACAGTCAAACTGAGGTTAGTGTCAGGGGCATTAAAGTTTCCTTTGAACCCAAGGTTATTAGGGAATTCTTTTCCCTACCGAAGGCCTCTAAAGATGAGTTTTCCAAGCATGTCAAGAAGCATGACCCTGCTTTCATGGCAGCAATATTAGAGGTCATAGCAGTCCCTGGGGCTGAATGGGAGATAAAAGAAAAGAATTATACTCTGCAAAAACACTTTCTAAATGAAAAAGCTCAAACGTGGTACCACTTCATTAGAGCTAGATTGCTCCCTACCACTCATGTAATATAGTGACTAAGGATAGAGCTGTGTTGTTGTGGTGTTTATTGGTTGGGAAACCAGTAGATGCTGCCAAATTAGTTTTTAGAGGAATTGGAGCTTGTGCTGGGGGTAGGAAAGGCAAGCTACGGTTCCCTAGCTTTATATCACAATTATGCAAGAAAAAAGGTGTCACAGCAAACCAAGCTGATGTGTTCTTTAAAGTTAGTGAGGCTATAACTCTGCGAATCATTATTAAATTGAAAAAGGGCATTGCTGCACCCTCTGTTGAGAAAGAAAAGTTAGAAATAGAAGGAAAAGAAAAGTTGAAGGGGGTAGTTGAAGAGGAGAAGACTCAGTCTTCTCCCCCAGAAAAGAAAGGGAAATTTGTCCCTGATGTTGCTAGTTCTCAGCAACAGGAGGCTGAAAATATTGCAAATCGCTTGGAGACTATGGTCCCTCCCACTGAAGACCAGCCTTTCCCAGGCGGGTTACAGAATAATCTGGTTCACATACATAAAGTGCTCATGCAAATGCAAGATCATAACAAAAAAATGGACTTGCTGTTTGAGAAAACATATGATCAATTTTACACTTTTATGTATAATAGAGCCAGATTCCATGATTACATTGTAGGGAGGGACAGAGTCTTGAATGATTTTTTGAAAAATACCTTTGCAAATTTTCCTGGTTTACCTTCACTTCCTGATGATTTAACATGGCCACCTTCTTCAGTATTTGTTGATCCACAGGTAAAAGAAGCCATGGCAAAAGCTGCTGGCAATCCTCCTTCTCCCCAACCTACAAGGCAAGAGACAACTCCTCTACCTACAAAGGAACATGGCCATCCATTTGGCTCAAGGAAGAGGGGAAGGCCAAGAACAAAAGCTGCCATGGAGGAAGTGAGTGACAATGAAGAAGAAGAAATGCAGTCTTCTGAATCAGAATCTGAAGATGTGGATAAATCTGAGTCAGGGGACTCAGATTATCAGGAGAAATAGGCCAGAACTTCTTCTGGCCTCAGGTTACACTGATCCTATTTGTAAAATTTTCATTTGTGTAACTTGTTTGAGGCACAACAGTGAGGACACTGTTGAAATTAAGTTTGGGGGAGAGTATTCTGTTGGTGCACCATAAACCATGATTGCTCTTTAGAATTTTTTTTAGTTCGAATTAATTTCTTATGTTTCAGTTGCTGCTTTGATTGGATTTGTTGTTTTTAGAGTTGTATGAAGTTTTCTGTTGGTGTGGTTGTTTTGAGTTAGGAAGAGATTTTGTGCTGTTTTGGTGAAAGGGAATTTTGGATATGAGAATGGATTTGAGGAGTGTGATGTTTAGCAATGAGTGGTCAGTATCACAACTAAGCAGCTGAGAATTTGAATAAAGGAAAAGAACTCAGGGTAGTTTTGTGGATGAAGAGTGAAATGAGTGTTTTAAATGATTGATGGGTAAAAGGCAGTGAGAGGTTGAGAAATTTAGTTGATTAATGCATCTTGTGAATTTTAACAATAAGCATGCGAGATGGTGACTAGACCCAACACTGTGAGTCATTGAGCCTACACAGTCAACATTTTTTATGAGAGGTCTCCACTGGGTTAGTGAGACAGAACTTGCTTTGATGCTCAGTTGATGAATTGTTGCACTTACTTAATTTTAAAATGATGAGGGCAATTTGTTGTTTTGTTTAACCATTTTCAAACCCAAAAGCCATCCATAGATCATCATCCATTGAAAACCCCTTTTGAGCCTTTGACATTTTCTTTTCACATACCCACATTTTGTCTTATCCCACAATTTACCACACCTTTTAGTTATGATGGAAACAGAAAAAGAAGCAATATTTTTTTTGTTATTTTTATTTTGTTGGTAAAAAAAAAAAAAGGAATAGAAAGTAAGAGACTGCTAATAAAATGAAAAGTTTGATTTCATAAAAAAAAAAAAAAAAAAAAAAGAAGAAGAGATTTTCAAAAAGAGAAAAATAGCAGTCAAAGTAGCAGCCACTGAATTAGTTGATTATGCTTCATAATTGTGTTTCATTTCCATCATAGCTAAATTAGCCAATCCCCCACAAATTTTCCACCTTCACCTTAGCCAAGTTACAACCTATTCAAGTCCCTTTGATTGAGCTTAGGTCTGTGCATCACTTTAGAGACAAGAGCATCTTAACAAGCCTATGTTACATCTTTTTCCAGTGTTGGATTGAGAGAAACAGAATCCTTGAGCATGGAGTGGATATTTGTTTTATTAAGTGAGGAATTGAAAAGTTGCCATCTCTGTTGCATTGTTAAAAATTCTGCATGCTGTGTTAAGAAATAAAAAAAATTCAAGATCTCCTTTGTCATTATTTTACAGTCATTGAGACATTCATGCATTTGAATTTTGCACACTGCCTGCTGAGTAATTTTATGGAATAAAGGATCACTAAGCTGCCTGGTTTGTGATTGACTGATTACTGAATTAAATACATCCCTCTGTTCCATGTTCTTTATGAAAAATTTGAAGCGCTGATTGGTTTGAATATTTCTGAATTGTGCTGAAATTTGTTTCCTGGTTGAGAAGAATGGTTAATTTACTAAATTGTGGAACTAATTTCTTGTGTTACTTGAGGACAAGCAACAAGTTAAGTTTGGGGGTGTGATAAGTCTCTTAAAAGAGACTTAGAACATATGGTTTAGAGTGTAATTGATGAGAAATGAATGATGTTTGTGATTAAAATACCCCAAAAATTTATGTTGGGCTTAAATTCTAATGGGCTTAAACTTGTTATTTTATAGGCCCATTGTGTTAACATTCAGCATGAGAAAAAGAAAGAAGTACAGGGAAGTGATGGGCTGGACCTAAAAAGCCCAAAAGGAAAGGAAGAAAGGAAGCCAGATGAAAAGAAATCAAAAGGAAAGGAAGAGACAGAGTCAGAAACGAGAAAGGGTTGCTAGAAAACCCTAGCACACAACCGACCAAAGTTCCTGACCACAAAGCGATTTGCAAAGCCAAACCGTTCTTTGTATTTGGCTTATTTGTCAAGATAAACCCTCAATCACGGTTCATTGAAAGATTAACCAAACCCTAGACACCCTTTCCTCATACAGAAAACGTCAAAACAACAACCCCTTGCTGAGTGGATGAGCTGGATACTTTTTTGAGAGTGGAGACTGGAGCGATTTGTGGGCGCAAGTTTACGTACGGGGTGAGGGAGCAAGAGGGAGCTGTTGGGGACCACCGGTGTGTAACGCGCAAGGAGCGCGTGTATATCTGCTGAGCTGGAGAGAAAAATCGCGCAAAGAAGGAAAGGAACCCTATAAAAAGGGAAAGAGGGTGAGTCAAAAAAGACGGTCCTTCCCACTCCTGATTTCGGATTTATCATTTTTCTTAGTTTTGTGTTTTCTGAACAATTTTTATTTTCTTTAAATTTCTGTTTTGTAATGAGATTCTTGTTCATTTGATAAACGGGATGCATGTCTTTACAGCACTGAGATTGCCGGTTGTTAGGCCAGTGCTGTAATTTTAGTTTTTAGAATTTTTATTTTGTGATTTTTGTAGTTCTCTGTTTCTGTGTGTAAGCTCCACCCATATGGATAGTGGCTAACTTTTTAGAGGTTGGGTTTAGGTGATACCCAAACCTCAGTGCTTGTCAGATATTTGATTTCCTGGTTTTAATGTTTATATCTCAGTTGTTTAATGCTGTTTCTAATGTTTAAAATTATCTGCATTTTGGCCAAATGACAGATGTTTGGTTAGGATTTAGTTGTTGAGAAACAATTAATTCTGGATTCTGCATTAGACACATGGACTTAGATGAGAAATCATCTTAGGGATCTCAATTCAGAAATGAATGAGTCCTCATGTAATATTGGACCTGAATCTCAAGAGTCCTAATCCCACTTGGCATAGAGATATGGAAGTGGGCAACCTTGGGATAAAACAATTTTTAAGAGATTAAAAATTAACAATACAGCCCTGTTAACTGAGAATCTTAGAATGAGCTTTTTGTTAATCAAATTATTTTTCAAGCACTGTGGGGAAGGAGAACCAGAACTCAGCCCACCTTTTTAAATCTCTTTATCAATCCAGATTTTCCAATTTCCTTTGTTATTTCATATTTCAATCTCTATTCCGTTTTCAAAATTTTTGTCACATCTTTCATTTAAATTGCTCCATTCTTCATTCTTATTTTATAACTTAGGAAAGTAATTCAGAAAAATTTTAAAAGAAAAGTGAACAGTAGTATTTTAGATCCATTCTAGATTATTCTTACCTTACAATTTTTATTTCTTTTATTTTCAAATATCAACTAAGTTTTAAGCAATTACAACCTTTAGTCATTTCAAAACGCCAACGATCCTTGTGGGAACGATATCTGGGACTTATAACAGCCCTATATTACTTGTTGTCGCGTATACTTGCGCACATTACTTGCACAACTGTTAGCAAGGCATCAATGATCAAACTCGTAAATTTCTGATCATCATAAAATGATAAACATCACTTCAATCTAAAACTTTAAGATAATCGGGCGAGACTAAATTAATTATTTTATATCTCTTTATCACTGATTTCTAACCCAGACACGTAGCGCCAGCGGGTGTAGTTGATATTTGATAATAAGAAACATCACTGTTTTGTGTTTCTATTTTTGTAGAGGGTCGTGGGTTGGTATGAAAGGTAAATGGTCCTATAAATATAAGAATGTCCTGGCATGTTGACATGGATTGACACATGTCATGCACAAAAAGGAAAAAAAGAGAACCGCAACTTGACTTGAACATAATAAACACAACTTGTGGTTTCCTTTTTGCAAGTTGTGGTTTTCAAAGTACAAATACAGCCAGCCAGAAAATTCTGGCTAAGCCATGCCCCACAAATTGTTTGCTTATAGAAACGCTTGCTACGAATCATTATCATCATCCATCAATGCCCAAAACCCAATCCACTTTTTGCGTGAGAGACGGAAATGCCAGGGTGCTCCAACAACAGCAGAGCACTCGCCAAGGAGAAGAAAGAAGAAAATTCTCAGTTCATGTTGTTGTGGGGTTTGCAAAGTTTGTTCCTTTGATTGGTTCTGTTGTTGAATTGCTGAAGCAAGATTGAATTTTGAGCATTCATATGGATTGTCTGATTGTCCTTTGAATCACAGGTTCTGGTGCTTCTTTTCATCATATTCATGGACCCTTTGGTTTGGTACTTGAAATTTTTTGTCTAAATATGGATTAGGGAAACATAAGAGGGTGCTGCATGTGGGGATTCCATGTTTTGGTTGTGGGATTTTAAGGAATAACAACAATGACGTGTTTAACATTTGTTTTAATCTAGATTATGGAAATAACGCTTTTGGACTAAATATTTTTCCCCTTGTTACTGGATTGGTTTGTTGGGTTTATAGGCATACCGGGGAATCATTGGGGGCTTTCTTAAAGGGTGTTTTGAATTAATATTCCTTCTTGTTTTATCTAGAGATTAATATATGGTTCAACTTTAGCAATTTAATACTTGTAAAAAGTATAAGAAATGTGATAAGGTGAGGATCAACTATTGAAGGCTTCAGATTTTCTACATAATTAATATAGTTATGCGTTTCTTTTGTATATCAGCAGGAACTTATTAAAAAGTTCTTTATTATTTTTGCAGGATGGTGCCTCTGGCCTAATGATGCTGTGAAGTCTGATTAATGATATTTACTTTCTTTTCATTGGAGGGAATCAAATTATTTACAACTGCACTGGTGTTGGGCTACTTGGTTTTGAGTGTACAATTGAAACATGAAAGTACCAATGCTGATGCATGAATGCCCCTCACAAGATGGTTATGGTGAAAGATTGTGAGTTAAAGAACGTGATTCCTTTTTGAAAATTTTGAAGAACCCTGCCCCAAAAATAGAAATGGGGTTACCACAGGTCCCTTCAGGTTGCATTGCTGAGGAGGTGGCAGCATCACTAGGCACATTTGTGCAAACTGCACCTAGGATTGCCAGCTTAAGCAACTATGAGTTGAACTTGTTGGATGGAGAAGACCTAGGTAATCGCATGCAAATTGATATGCCTAACACTGAAAGAAAATTTGTTCTAGAGCTTTCAAAAGAATCACATATTCCAAATATGTGTAAAGATGATAAATCCAACATAAGGAAGTTAAAGATTAGCCCCATTGAACAAATTGGCAGGTTGTCTGTTAATACTGGGCAAACTATGCAGACACCTACTTCTAGGACTGTAGGTTTCCAAGTAAGATCATTAGATCCTCCTGTCAATGGTTTTGGTGGAAATGGACATTCGTCATCTATGTTTAATGTCACCAATGATGCAACTGAAGTATCTGAATCACAAGTCAGAAAGAGATTATTGTCACCTTTGAATGGGATGTTGCTTGCAGATCATTTTAAAGGTGATCCCTTGGACATTGGTGATGATGGTATTTATCAAAGATGTTCAAAGGGAGGTGATGATAGTTATAATGATCTTGCTTTACACGAGTATAAGAAGGTTCATATCGGAAACTACAACAATATTCACTCCATAGACTGGTCTTCATCTTGTTTTCAGGAATGTACAAATTCATCCTGTAATGACTCTAGTGTAACCCAAATTGTATCTAGTCATGGCCGTTCACATTGTAAACATGAGGAGCCATGGTCTTATAAGCATTTCAAATCATCTCCAGCACTTAATGATTCTGAAGAGACAACTAAAATAAGATCCATAACAGCAGCACTGTCTATACCTCAAAAAAAGGTGTCATCACCTCCTTTCCCTTTGTCTCCTCTTGGTAAAAAAATTTCTACAAATGAAAAATTGAGAGGATGCAGAGATATTGATATTATGTTGGATGAGGACAATCTAACTTTTAATGATGCGGAACAATCCCTTGATAGAACTTGCCAAGGCATTTTATCTGCACAGGATATGCCAAGTAAATCAAAGCTCCGTTCTAACACTATGCAGCAAAAATGTGACCTATTTACTCCTGATAATATCATTGATATGAAAGAGTATTGGACTCATCCTGCTAGCTTTCCTCCTCAGCATGCCAAGTTATGTGGAACTGTGAGTAGACTACCAATTAGAAGGTCCTTGGTTGGTTCATTTGAGGAATCTTTGTTATCTGGTCGCCTACTATCTGGGAAAGTTAGTCAGGTTGGCATTATTCTCATTTATTGGCCTCTCCTTTCTGCATTAATTTCCTAGTGAAGTTGGCATCATTTGAGTGACCTTCCTGTTATTTTACTCTTCTAATTGTACTGCCTTCAATTTGCAGAAAATTGAAGGCTTTCTTGCTGTGCTGAATGTAACTGGCGGCAATTTCTCACCTCAATCACAAAAAATTCCATTTTCAGTAACCAGCGTGGATGGAGACAAGTACTTACTTTATTATTCATCAATTAATCTTTCAGGAAAGTTATTATCAAGCAAGTCTAGAATCGCCAAATTTCAGAGAAATCTTAGCATGGATGGATCACGATCTGAAAAGAGCCGTATTCGTATACCTATAAAAGGACGTATTCAACTGGTACTTCACTACAAGACCTTTAAAATTGTTGAGAACATGAATATCATTTTACTTCTTTAATCTACAAAATGCATTTATGTTATATGTAGCAAGACATTGGTTATGCATTGTGTTGCAGACTTGATGCATAACTTGATGTTTTCATATTCTATCATCAATTTAATCTTTTTGATACTGTTACCAACACAAGGTAGCATGATACAACTGCCAACTTAGATTTTTGGAGGTAAATGAGATTCTTGCTATAGATTTTATAAGAAGTGACCAATTGACACGTGATATTTAGAGGAAAGGGTGCTGTCAAATTATTAGTTTCAATGTTGGCAACATTAGTTCCTTGTTTGTCACTAGTGTCACTACAAGTCTTGGAGAAATGTGATCACATTCACATATGATACATTATAAATTTGAAAACTCTGCTCCAAACTATATGCATGAAGAGACAATTACCATATAAATTCCAAAATTTCTGGTGCCAGGTTTCATCAATAATTTCAGAATGAAACTGACTTTACTGCTGCCAACTTGATCTGGTTCTGGATGCATGATTAGTTGTTAATTATTCGTTACCCATCTGGTCATTTTAACTCGCTGCTAAAAATAGTAATAGCCAAACTAAAGTAACAAGTTATGCTGGTAGATCAATGGTTCATGGGCTATGCTTAACACGAATTTCATGGCAGCAGTGCTGTGTTGAAACAACTAGATGTTCATAGATAGCTTATCAATTACATTCTGTGTTCCCATGTAGTATTCTTCATAGTTGTACCAATTTGTGTGTGACAAACGGACTTTCCTAATTGCAGGTTCTCAGCAATCCAGAGAGGACACCTATTCACACCTTCTTATGTAATTATGATTTGAGTGACATGCCAGCTGGTACCAAGGTAGGATTCTGTGAATATATCATGTTCAAAGTTCTGTCACCATGCACTCATCCATTTTCTTGTCATATAATAATCTTGCTTTTTTTACATTGATATTTGTTAGAGATAATATAGAGAACGACTCACTTGTCAAGAGCTGGAATGTTGGTTCATGACATGGTGTCATAGCCTCTATGCCTCTATGACCAAGTGGTCTAGAGTTCTATCATTGCCGCTTCCATTCTCCTAATAAGAAAAGTTGAATTGCAACACCAATTTATAAAATTGTCTTCATGTATCACTTCTTATAAAATACCTTTTTATATAAGTGTTCAATAATTGTGAACCTAATTATAATGAAACAGAGATGGAAATGATACAATAATAAACCAAGTTTTAAAGTGTGTAATTAGAGGCCTATGTACTGAGTCATAAATCAACCTCAGTATTAAAGGTCTATGCTAGTGTGATATCTGTCCCAACAGCTGTTAAGTATTGCTTTGATGTATAATAGAATATGGTTGCACAAAGTTCTTGTTATTGTTAACTATATAAATCGTTGTCCTCATATGTTGAATGGAGATGAACAAGTTCTTTTGTGGATTGCATAAAAACCACTCCCTTTCAAATCTCGACTAGTCAGGGTAAGGATGAGGGCAATCCTTATATGCAGTCTTACCTTTACATATTTGCAAAGAGACTGTTTCTCGGATTCAAACCCGTGACTTATGTGAATTGCCTGGTTCAGTTAATTAAATCCTGCCTGGCTTTATCATGCCTTGCTTGGTCATTCTGCAAAACCTGTTGGGCTGTAGCAGTGAAGCCAGCTTTTGTTAAATTAATTTGAAACTCTACGTTTTAATTAAATATGAAGAATATGCAATTGTTATTTCTTCCCCATTTTCCTATACTCTTTTCTTAGACCAAAAGTTTTACCAGTTCCATATTTAACGTGCTTTGCTTGTATTCATTTAAAGCAGACATTATTGCGGCAAAAGACCACCTTAACCTCGTCTAGATCGGTGTCTATGACTGGAAAAGAAAACCAAACAGATCCTGACATTAAAGTTGATGCCAAGTCATCATTGATGTCAAATACCATCCATAGAGATAAAGATCTTCTGACCTCAAAATGTGGCAACTTTGATAGTTTTGCATTTACAAAGGCTGATAAGGAAGAAAACTTAAGTTCAAGCGCAAGCCTTGCTAATGAAGACAAATTTCTACATGGTTCTTCAAAGGCCAATGCCAATGCTATTAATACTGGCATTCTGCTTTATGCTCTTCACCTTCGCTTTGTGTGTCCCTTGCCTAAGAAACGTTCAAGGTCTGTTCATAAGTGCAAATCTGACCCTCTCTCTGCAGAAGGGATAAATATTATGCACAATGAACATGAAAGAAGTTTCTACTTGTATGATGATATGAGGGTAGTGTTTCCTCAACGTCATTCAGATTCTGATGAAGGCAAGGTATGTAATTGTATATGTGAAGTGGTTTTAATGCATTCACGCACTAATAACTTGGGAAATCTATGGCTCATGGTGTATTTTATGTCCTTAGAAATCGATTTTGCCAACCTTAATTTGTTAACTAATTGCTTAAAACTTGTAAGTTTTTTTCTTTTATTTGTTCCTGTCTATCAGGAGTATAAGAGGCACTCATAATGCATGTTCAGTTAATAGTCTTGAGCTATATGATGTTAATCTTCTAGAAGAACATTGCACTTATTTCTATTTAAATATGATTTCAAATATAGTTATAAAAGCATCAATTATGGAAGTTTTGTTCTTGGTTCCCCATTTTGCTTTCTTATCTCATCTAATGATTATTTTATGTCGCAGTTACATGTGGAATATCATTTCCCTTCAAATCCCAAATACTTCGACATCAGCTGCTGAAATGCCACTGTCTCTCTGAATGGTTTTTATATATATAGTTGTAAATATTGTATATATACAATTATTTTCTTTGAATTTTGGGGGCCAACTTCCTCCATTTAACTTGTAATTTGTAAATTACATAGTTTCTGTGCATATTTGATTCATAGGACTGAAAACAGTGTTTTGGAATAAATAATTTAGACAGGATGGAGCTGGTTATTTAGCATCTACATCATCAAGCAACTCACAAATTCATTATTTTCTAAGCTGCATTGAGTTTAAAAAGTAGGAATAGAAGAGTTATATAGGGCATGAAAATTATAACATAAACTAATACAGGGAATGCTAATAAAAAAAGGGTTCAATGGACAATTTACTCTAGCATCACAGTCCTATTATTCGAATAAAAAGTTTAATTTACATGTTTCAAATCTAAAAAAATAAACGGACTTTTGGTGTGATGGACTATAAAATGTGCACAATTTAATCCGGTAAGACTTGGCGCGAGGGGATGTAATAAAAAATATAATATAAAATAATAGTACCTACATCTACTTCAATTAACAAAAATTTTAGGTTGAATTGATTGTTTATAAACTTTATAGCTTCTTTTTGTACCCCTTTTGGGCATTGAAGATTCTTTGTTTCAGACGGGTTAAGTTGTTTGGAATGTTGTATAAAAAAAAAGTTGTTTGGAATGGATGTTGTAACTTCACAGCAGCAGCACATGCAAGAAACTTTCTTTTAAGAGGAAAATATATACAGAAACATAATCAACAAACTAATTGACGAAACTCTAACCTTAGCCATATGAAGTTAGATACTTCGTCATAGATAATCAAATTATTATTTAACATAAGTAAAATTATAAAGGTTATGAAAAAATTACACTTATTTTTTTAAAAAATATACTTTTTAGTGTTCAAGAGATGATATGATAAAATATAAAACATGTATTTACAAAGAATTTATCTTACCCTTGTGGTTTACTAACGACTGATTGACTATTTTGTCTTCCTTTTAAATTTTTCATTACTTCGTTTCATTTCCCAAACTATATATTAGTCTGTCAATCTTTTCAAACTATATATCAATGGATTTAGTGTTTGTCTTTTTAAAGGACATAGAGTTATATCTTTTTTAGTAAAAGAAAGACACAAGCAATAAAAATCATAGAAGAGAAAATGAGTGAATTTTTTTAAAAAGAATTTAATTTTTAAATAAAAAAAATACTAGATTGTGTCTTTTTATTACTTAATTTAAAATGAAACAATTATATGTCCTTTAAAAGGATAAATATTTTTCCCTATATCAATATGCTCACAGAATATATTGATATATAATTTGGGAAAATGCATAGAATAATATATAGTTTGGAAAAGAGATAAAATGGTAAATTAATAAGAGGGTGACAAAATAATCAATCAGCTGGTTACCAACTCTTAAAGGCTTAAAATTATATACTCAGCTCGAAATAGGTTATGACACTATTATGAATTGAGACCGGTTATTCAAAATTTCAAATAGATGGGATAAACTAATGAGTATGGATATTAATGAACTCTATCGAAGAGTTATCTATAGGAACAATACTCTTATCGATTTATTAACAAGAAGTAGATGTACGCCTGGAGAATTTATAATATGTCAGGAGAAATCAGTACAAAATGAGGGATGATCATTATAAGGTTTACAAATCGTTTTTAGACATAATTGAGAGCAAAGAGGGAAGATTTCACAAGATTCTACTTGACAAACGGGCAGATTATTTGGGACATTCTATCATTGTTGTGGGTTCATCACTTTCATTATTGTCTTGCGAAGTAGCAATAGAGCTTTTCCATGAATTTGCAATTTGTTGTCTAATTCAAAAACAATTTGCCTGAAATATAAGGGTAATTTGTAATTTATGGACAGTCTTTTATGGTTCTGATGGCAACTAGGTTAATGGATTTTTTCCTCTTAATAGAAGCTTTTATTGAATTTCATTACGAATCTTTAGGCACCTATGGTTAGGTTTTAGTGGCATGCGACATACTTTACATAATTAATTAAGCATGTTTCTTAATCTGTGAATCTTGTCTTTTCATCAACGTCAGTTGATATCAACTGAAATAGTGAAAAAGTATTGCTCAATTCAGTTCAAATGTTTCCATGATTAAAAATGCCGTAGAGTTTTTTGTTGTAAAATTCCGATTTCTCTTTTTAAATAATCTCCATCGCAAAAGAGTGCGACTATGTAAGGGCAACCAAACCATACTCTACACTTCTTAATATATTACATAGCAATGCCTTTTTACTAATACGAAATAATATTTGACGATATAAATGGCTTGGCATAATTAATACCATACCAACACAAGAAAGTCAAGCAAACATCTATTTTAAAAAAGAACTTAAGTTTACCAACCAAAAAAAAGAACTTAATCGCATCAATTCAAAAATTATGATGATAATATTATTAAACTAAAATCAGTGGAACAAAATTAAACTCCTATAAAACCGAATGAACTATAATTGTTCTTATGATTTTCTTTCAACATCTGATATATCATTAAAAACATGTTAATGTTTAAATATTAATATACAAATAATACATTTTAATAACTCTTTTATGCCACTAGCATATATTTTCATAATATCTTCAAAGGGAAAGAATAAATATTCTTGCACATTTTTTGGGCAATTTTTTTTTTTTGGTACATGTATTTATGGACAATTTAGTTTTTTTTTAGTTTCACCTTCAAGTAGCTAATGATTTAGTTTCACCTTTAAGTAGCTAATGATTTGTAACTCAATAGCACTTGCACGTAGTAAGCATTAAGATTTAGAACATATTTAGGATTTGAATTCCAGCTCTGATGTTTAACTTTTTTATTCCTGTTTTAATTTTTTCTAATCAAATGGTATCATTTCTTTGTAAGAAGGATCTTGCAAATATTTTTAACACAATCAAATATCTTTATTAAAATAATAGTTTTCTAATTGGAATAGATCCTTTCACGTGATATGAGTTTAATTTTTTTTTAAATCATTCATAAACAAACCAACCATTATAAAAGGGTTAACTTTTTCTGTAGTTACTGCAGATAAGTTATCTGCAGTAAGTCCAATATGACGTCGTTTTGGACGGAAATCATGATTTTTTGTAATTTTAATTTATTTCAAGGTTATAATAGTCTTTATATTTATAATTTTTTAAGATTTCAATACCAAAACGACGTCGTTTTGAGAATAAATACAGATAATTTATCTGCAATAACTGCAGAATCAGAAACATTTTTCCCTTATGAAAAACAAAATAGGATAACGATTGAAAAAAAGATAAAATTTAAAAATATCTTATGATTTATTAATTGGGAAAGAATATACTTATCACCGAACAAGTTAACCACGTTTACAACCAACCTAATTACCGTTGATTTCCATCAATCTAACGGTCATAATTTATTAGAAATTATTTGGTCACATTTATTAATTAATTATTAATTTTAAATAAATTCAATAAATTATAACCGTTAGATTAACGGAAATCAACAGTGATTAAGTTGGTTATAAATGTGGTAAACTTTTTTTGGTGGTAAGTATATGATATCCCTTATTAATTTATCACTTACCCTTGTACTTTGTTTTTTATTATTTACATCTCATGTATTTTTTCTATTCAAATCCATCTTCTTCTTCTTCTTTTTTGGAGAAAAGGGAAAGAAACAAGAAACACAAGGGTACTCTAACTAAGAGTCAAGCGAGGATAACCAACACCCTCAGCATCATTCAAAACTAAGGAAACCAAACCTTCCTGAGGACTGTGCTTCTTCTTCTGGTAGATGTTACGTGAAAGCCAATCCTCGAAATCCATGGTGAAAAAATAGGGTAAGGACTGGGTATCAGTGAGGTTGCACCAGAGCTCCTTAACCCATCTGCAATGCCGGAAGATATGGTCTCTGTCTGTCCTCCAAAGGGTTCTGGAATCTCGTGCAGGAAGATATGGTCTCTGTCCTCCAAAGGGTTGCCACCAAATTTGTTTTCTACTTACCACCAAATAACTCTGTCATACTTACCACCAAATATAAAACCAACCAACAAGATATACTTACCACCAAGGGGGGATGCAACCTGCAACAATATCTACAATTTTTGGCGGGAGAATATGATCAAACAGGCCCCAATTCCAGCCACCCTCTGCTTAACGAAGTCCTTAACTTTGCAATTTCTGTCAGATTCAGGAATCAGACCAACAGAGAGAGATTTTGCTCAATGGGACGCCAATTGTCAGTCTTTAATGTAGTAAAAAATTGAGTTATTTTGTCCTATTTGCCTCGATGAATAGTTGAAAAACCAAAGGGGAAATAAGAGATTAAAAAAAGAGCATAAGAGGATAATTGATAAAGGAGTAAACCTCGCAGGGTTTGAACTTTTCCTTTACAGCAATTAAAACAATAAAAAAGAACCTATCATGATTTATTTTTGGGTTTTATATATATCATGTTATAAAAAATTTGTAATGTCATGTTACTCTCACAAAAAGTGATGATCTCACTTTGTTTTCTTTTTTCTTCTTTCTTTTTGAGTGGAACTCACATGAAATGTATTAGAATAACATAACACTATAAGTTACCTATAACATGACATATATAAAACTCTATTTTTTTATCACTCACCCGCTTGTGTTTTTTTTAATTACTTACCTTTCTGTGATTTTTTTACTGTTCACGGAAGCAACATGAGTAAATTAACTCATTTTTTAAAAGTCAAATTCAGATGAAAAAAAAGTAATAAAAATAAAATATAGAGGGTAAATGACAAAAGAATAAAAGTCACTAGATTTGATTTAGTGGTGAGAGACTTGAATAGTCTATATTAGATTATGTATTTAATTTCCATCAAAGAATCCAAAAACAATTATAAAGGAGGTTTGAGCTTTTCCTAAAAGAAAATCCATTATTTTATTTATAAATAACTAAAAATATTCCAAGAAAATCAATTCCTGTGCTTAATAATTAGATGCTATACATGAAATAACAACTGAAACGGAGCAATCACGGGGGTACATAGAGCAACTAAGACAACTTTTCCAAACTGATCAGTCCAACAGATATTGGGTTAGACCTTATCACACACAGTTGAAGGTGAAGGATATTAATGAAGAGAAGAGATGTGGGCAAAGTAGCTTGCTGAGATGTTGAGTTGCTTGAAGAGATGGTTCATCAGTAAGTTGAGTATCTCAGCAGTTTGGAGGATGTAAAAAAGTGAGATCTCAAAAAAAAAAAAAAAAAAAAAAATTGAGAAGAATGTTTTCTACGCAGCGGATTCATAATGAACAGGTTAGGTTGAAAACATGCAGACCCCATTGGTTATGCTCATCTCTAGAAAGCAACATCTACATAGACGGTACTTTACAGCTATCCCATCTACAGGGATAGAAGTTGGGTTTAGCTAAATCAGTAACTACAACAATAAGCCAGGGAACCAGCCTTCTACGGAAAAAGAAAGGAAAAAAAAAGCCTGCTTTTAACAAAATTCAAGCATATCATGCTTATCAAGGCATATTTCAATTAAGGGCCAGATAGAGGGGGATCAAAATAGAACAGATAACTCCATAAAGAATGTCTGCAAGCTACTTGATAGTAATGTAGCGATTTGTTCCATGTCTGGCCCAGTAATTCTTGAGATCCAATGGTATAGATAAATCATGGCCTTCTGCTGCCACCCTACTAAGCAGTCTTGTAAAGACACTTCCACTCATCTTTCGCCCTCCAATTCGGGCATGACGCTTGTTTGGAAGCTGGGGCAGTGGATACATTGACAAGGTGGTGGTACAACAAGATGACTGCCATCCACCATTCCCCCATTTGTAGCACTGACGTGCTACTCCAGTGCATGTACAAACTGGGACAGGCATTGTAGTTTCATCAAAGGTAAGTAAATTCAAGCCAACGTCCTGTCTGTCCCATTCTGATTTGATCTTCGTCCCTTCAGAAGAAGCTTGCCTGTTTAAATCCTCACTCATTTTCTTTCCTTTGCTAGGTGGCTTTGACGCCTTAGAAGTGATTGTCATGTTCTCTTTTGTTTTCTTAGCCAGATGAGATTTGACAGCTTCAGAAGTAACAACAGTCACTGGGAAGGCATCAGTTATTGGCACATCTTTTGTACTGTATGATTCTGTCATATTTCCTAGATAGTCAGTGGACTGGTGCATCCGCTTTGATCCACGTTGAATTCCACTGCCTAATGAGAAGTTGACAGCATTGTCCCAATTTTGAAGGGCAGCAAGGGCATTGTCACGTTCCAGTAGGGCAGTATCCCTCTGAGCAAGTGCTTCATCCCTCTGACGAAGGGCCTCATCTCGAGCAGCCAAGGCTTCATTCTTTTCAGATATAGCAGCTTCTAGTTCTAGAATGCGCCTTTCAGCCATAATGGACCTAATTTTCTTATTCAAAACTAGTGCATTTGGTTCCTTTACTTGATGTTGGGGAGCCATACTCCACTGCACATTTCAAATCCAATCCAATCAATTAAATCCAGTAATGCAACCTAAAAACAAAGCATAGTAGATATATCATATATGCATTCTATTTACCGGGGAATGTGCTCCTCTGTAGTAGTCCATGGCATGCCTAACGTTTTCATGTTGGCGGGCATCATCCATTTTGCATCCAGAGGATTTAACAACAGATGCAGAAGTCGGTGTCGAGCAATGCAGTCTGAAGATTTAAATAGTCACTAATTTCCAGCTGAAAACATATTATGTTAACAAATGAGAATGTCAACAGCTTGCATTAAGTCAATGAAAACAAGCGCATACAGAAAAAATGTCAACATATCCAGTGAGAAGATTTTTTGGGAGTATAAACGAGTGCAACCTTGTAGCTTACTTGTACAACTAACAAATCAAATCCTTGTCTGAAACCAGCATGAAATAACCACAAACATCACTCTAACATAATCTATCAAAGGTGATCTAGCAAATATTATATGGCTATAAGTGTAATTTTAATTTCATCATATGTAATCCAAATGTAAGCAGAAATGAGGAAACCACCATTGATTTGACAAAAGTCCCTTCCTTTATGGATTCATTCCACTCAAAGACAAGTGTGTTAGATTGAGATCCCAACAGACAACTGAAAATGTTTTACACAATTACATAATCAATACGTTTGGTTCTTTCCTCATTTCCACATAAATGAGGAAACCACCATTGATTTGACAAAAGTCCCTTCCTTTATGGATTCATTCCACTCAAAGACAAGTGTGTTAGATTGAGATCCCAACAGACAACTGAAAATGTTTTACACAATTAGATAATCAATACGTTTGGTTCTTTCATGAAAGACAGGGTTCGAGGCAATATGTAGGGCAGCCTAGTTATCACACATAAGGATCATCTGTCCAACATCTCCAAACTGAAGTTCTTTGAACAACTTTTTTAACCAGACATGCTTACACATTGCAGCAGCCATAACTCTACAGATCGCCCAACCATACCTTATTTCTTATTTTCCATGAAATCAGGTTACCTCCACTGAACACATTGTACCCTAAAAGTATAACGCCTATCAGAGTGGGAAGCTCCCCAATCAATAGCAGAGCCGGTCCATTACCATCATATAGCAGTCTCAGCTACAACACGTATTGGACCAAATTCCAAGGATTTTTTCTGTTCCAAAGGGACTTCCCCCACCCTGTGATAGTGATCATAAAATCCTTCTTAAAGCAGGTACAGATCCCATTGATGTGTGCCCGTTACACGCATTATTCACCCTAGTACCAGTCCTTTTTCCAGTTAGGTAATTTTAGTTAACGACAGAAGTTCACGCTTTTGTGTTGACTACCATGCCTCGAATAAGGCTTCAGTATGAGATAAATTCACCATACCTGTCAAAGAGGAGCTACTGAATGAACTATATGGGGTTGCCTACTTCTCAAAGATTGATTTACAGATTCGGATGAATGAAGGTGATATTCCCAATTCAGCTTTCAGGACATATCAAGGGAATTTTCAAATTCTGGTAATGACTTTTGGCCTCACCAATGCCCCTGCCATATTCCAATGCACCATGAACTCTACCTTACAGCCTTTTCTACGTAAGTTTTTACAGGGAGTTTTTTATGACATCCTCATTTACAGCAGAACATGGGATGACTATTTGTCTTGTCTTGAACAAGTGTTCGCTACCTTTCAGCATCATCTGTTTTTTTGCGAAAAGAAAGAAGTGTACTTTGGGCATACCTGGGTGCGATAGGTGATTTGTACGTGACTATGGCAAGGTGGCTAGACCGCTAACTGATTTATTGAAAAAGGGTAATTTCTCTTAAACCCAGCTGCAGAACAAGCTTTATATCAGCTGCAGCAACAGAATCTGATGCTTTGGGTAAAGGTTTTGGTGCTGTCTTATTCCAGAATAAGAGATCAATAAATTTTTTCAGGAAAGCTCTTTCTGATTCCTCGCTATCCAAGTCCGAACACGTGAAGGAGTTGATGATTTTGGTCTTGTCTATACAGAACTGGTGCCGCTACTTCCTTGGGCGCAAAGTTACTGCATAAAAACCAAGAGCCTCCACTATTTGCTGGGACAGCATATTACCACACAGACTCAGCTGAATTGGTTGGCTAAACTTCGGGGTATGAATTTGACATCATTTACAAGGCTGGCTGCAATAATCAGGTGGCAGATGCACTCTTTAGAACAGATGAGGATAAGGAGCTGCAGGCAATTTTAAGGCCATTTTGTAAGGATGTTCATTTGCTTGATGAGGAGGTGAGGGCTGATCCCGTGTAGTCCAAGATACTCAATGACTTACAGTAGGATCCTGATTCCCATACCTACTACACCCTGGAGCATGATCGGCTATATTATAAGGGGCATTTGGTTTTTGTCAGTCATCTCAACATGGATACCCAAATTGTTGCAGGAATTTCATACCTCTCCTAGTGGGAAGGGGGTCTTCTGGGATTTATGTGCCTATCGGCACCTGGCTCAAAATTTATATTGGATAGGAATGAAGGGGGAAGTTTCTTCTTTTGTAGCTGAATGCTACATTTGCCAGTGTAGTAAGTATCAACCCACTCTCCCAGCAGGGCTCTTGCAACGTTTACCTATTC
The DNA here is from genome assembly GCF_033153095.1 of Gastrolobium bilobum. Taxonomy (NCBI): domain Eukaryota; kingdom Viridiplantae; phylum Streptophyta; class Magnoliopsida; order Fabales; family Fabaceae; genus Gastrolobium; species Gastrolobium bilobum. The sequence continues at coordinate 258,224 of NW_026897034.1, read as the reverse complement.
CCAATGCTATTTGGGAAGATCTTAGCTTGGATTTTGTTGTTGGTCTTCCTAAGGATACTATCCTGGTAGTCATAGATCATTTAAGCAAATATGGCCACTTTATTTCAGTCAAGCATCCCGTTTTTGCTTGTGCTATTGCAGAAGTCTTTGTTAACGAGATTGTTAGGTTGCATGGCATGCCTACCTCCATCGTTAGTGACTAATATCCCACTTACATGAGCTCCTTCTGGACAGAGGATTTAGGCTGACAGGGACTGCCTTAGGCATTAGTACTGCATACCATCCAGAATCTGATGGCCAGACAAAGGTGCTCAATCATATCCTTGAGACTTACTTGCGGTACTTTATCTCTTAACAGCCTAAGGCTTGGCTGGTGTTCCTTTTTTGGGCTGAGTATTGGTATAGTACTTCTTTTCACATCACTCTCAAAGCTCTCCTTTTGAAATTGTTTATAGACGACCCCCTCCTTCACTTTCTAATTTCATTCTAAGAGAAAAATTGGTGAGAAAATAACTCAAGATCTGCAGGATCAAGATGAAGCACACAAACAACTGAAGTTTCACTTATCTAGAGCCCGGCAGCACATGATTTGATTTGCTAATAAACACCAACGTTCCTCCACTACCCATAGGAAAAGTTCCATGCCTTCTAGATTGCATCCCAAGATATCTGCAAGCTTTTATGGGACTTAATTTGGTCCTTAAACAGATTGAGGCACTCGTTTTTTAGCTCCAATTGCCTGAGAATTCTTGCATTCGTCCCATCTTCCATGTCTCTCAATTGAAGAAAGCTGGAGGGAATCATCCAGTTTTCTGTCCTTCCTGCTGATTTGGAAGTGGAGCCACCCTTGTATCAGCCCGAGTGTCTTGGGAACTCGTTCAGTTGTTCAGCACAAGGATCCAATGGAGCAGGTTCTGATTAAATGGGTCTCCCAAACTATTGAGGAGGCTACTTAGGAAGAATGGGCAGCTCATCAGATCTTATTTACCAGACTTCAACCTTGAGGGAAAGATTCAACTTCAGGAGGGAGGTGTTGTTAGGACCCAACCAAGTGAGGTTGGGACTTAGAAGGTGTAGGAATAAAAGGAGTTAAGTGATGGGGTAGTTAGTTAGTTAGTTAGCTAAACTTGTACAGCTAAGTAATAAATTCAAGTATTTTGGTGGGTTTTACACAAATTCCAGTATAGTTTGGAGGTATTTTTAGCATTCCAACATGTTTTGAACAAGTTATCTAGGTTTCCCTGCATTTTGAAATTAGTTTCTTAGATTACAAAACAATTTTTGCACTGTGTGAACCCATTTCTATTTTTATTTTTATTTTTAAAAAAGAATAAAAAAACCTAATCAAACCACCAAACAGTACCAGAGTTGCTATACAGTATGCTACTCAGTATTGGAGGCATCTCCAATACCAGTACCGTGGAGACATCACCACACCTGTGCATCAGCAGAGTGCAAAAGCTGCACCAACTGGCAGACCAACAACAGACTTTTCCTAAGAACTGGGTAAAGGTGCATCAGGCCAAAAGAAAGTAAAGTATATAATTCGAAACACAATATGGCAAAGAAGATGCTCCAGCAGTGCTAATAAACACTTTATTTATAACTTGCAAAGAAAAAGAAACAAGCAAAAAAATATTAGTGAATTGACTACATTGCAGCTAATACATTGAAATACAAGAAAAAGAAAACTAATAAACAATATTCATCAACCAAAACCTATGTCAATGATATCCCATGATATCAAATGTGTTACGAACAGAAATACAAGAGAACAAGCACTTGGAAAGTTATAACAGAAGGCAGAAGCTAAGGCAGTTTTATTGATACAAAAACAAAAGTACAAGAGACAAGCTCTTCACAAGGGCCACGCCCCCTTCCACTGAGAAATTCTCAGCCAAAGCAGTATCAAAAACTACTCCTAACAAAGGTGTATATTCCCACTTATTCATATCTTATTTTTAAATTCCAAAAAAAAAACAGACAATACAAACTCTCTAATCAAAGAGTATGTTGATGAAGATCATAGCAAACTCTTATCTATACTTCAGCTCTGTAGTTTGTACCATGAAAAAATGAAATATTACATCATTGTGACCAACGAAAAGAAAGGCACTGAAACCCTGTTTGTTGGTTTATAAAAACGTTCACAAATTGAGCGGAGATTCCACACATAAACATACAAGTTGTTGAATACAGCAACAGAAAAAATAAAAGTAAACGGAATTTTATTTTGGATCCCAAACCTTAACTTGTTTTGTATTGTTTTCAATACAGTGGGAGACTATCAGAGACATAAATCTCTATCCAGAGAATTCAATCTCCAAAGTCTTCTTCCAGCTGAACAGTGCAACAATTACACACCACTCCAACCATAAGCACATGAAAAAAGAATGCCTAGTTATTCAATATAGCAATGCAAGAACTCCTGAACAAGCTAAAACAACCCATGCAAGCCAACATTTCTAGAAACTGTGGCAGCAATCTAACAGTGAGTTTCCAAGTTCCCCTATTTGGATTTGGAACAAATATGACATTGGAAATGCAAACAAGTAACTAGAGCGACAAAACAAGCATAATGAGAAAAATGTTGCAGTATAGTTAGGGTCTTCAACACACCCAAACATAAAAGGGGTGAAAAAACCTAGACATAGAAAGCTTATAAGGCTTCACAAATTTGAGGGAAAAAATTAAATAGAGAGAGAGAGAGAGAGAGAGAGAGAGAGAGAACTTACGGGTAATGGAGTGGGAAAGGCGAGTCGAATCGGAGAATGGTGTGCATCAAATATTGAGACTGAGAGAGACGGGGGATAGAGCACGAAGATGGCCTTTGTCGTTTTTTGTTTTGATTTTATGTCAGCTTATAGGCTACAACGTTACATGCCTCTGACCTAACGACATCGTCGTTCAACTCTGGTCCCTTCGCAGTGCTCTTTTGTTTTTGGCACTAATCTCATGACTAAAACAACGACGTTTTGTTCTTTGTCATGTTTGTTCGGGGTTAGCACTTAGTTAGCAAGACTCTGAATAGTCCTTTGGTTTTAACTTTTAAATTACTTAGTTGCCCAATTAGAATAAGGAGAAAACAACTCTCTCATGTATAAGAAAATCAAAATCCATAAAGTAATGATCATTGCATCGTTGCTCACTTGCTTGTGTCGCAGGTGATAAAATTGGAATGTGAGTTGAAAAAAATAAATAAATAAAAGGAAAAATGAGTATCATTTTAAAAGATATAAAATTGTGTCAATTTAAGTGAGAGAAAGAGATAGATAAAAGAAGAAAGAGAGAATGGACAAAAAAGAATATAAAGGTGTGGGTCTCACTCTTTATGAGAGTAAAATGATATAAGTGTGTCATTTAAAAAGATAAACACTTTTTTCGTAAATAAATAACAATAACCAGCGACCAATTATAAGCAGATGATAAAAAAAATGCAAATGTATATGTTGTAACATTATTTTTTGAATTAACTTCTCAGTTCTCTCCATTTTTTTATCACTTAATCTTTTCAACTTTTGTTTAAGTTAAAAAATGTAAAAAAATAATAATTAAAATAACGTTAATTACAGTTTAACACTTTTTCAATTTATCACTTAAAATTTATTTTTCTTTAAGAGGTTTGGTGATAAAAAAAATTAAATAAAAAAATTAAGAAAGAGTTAGTCACAATGAGATATTGTGTAAAATAAACAGTTATTGTTGTTAAAATTAATTGAAAAGTCAATTTTTTTTTTTAATTTAAACGAAAGCTGAAAGGATTAAGTGGTGAGATAAAACGAAAAATATTTGAGGGATGTTAACTAAATAGGGTCAAAAAAATATGGAAGCTAATGTTTAATTTACCAAAATTTGAAATTAATTTTAACTAAAAATTATGAAACTTTTATTCAAACCAAATCTTTTATTTCCTTTTACGAATTGGATTTAAATACTACTAAGTTTAAACTTAGGTGTGTTTTTGTCAAATTAGTTATTAATCTCGTGAGCCTTTCCTACATTTATTTTTTTAAGCTTTTTGTGGTTATATCTAAAGTCAAGCCAAAGCTTTACTCGAGATTAGTCAAAAATAAAAAGTGCAGAAATATCTTATTGTTTGAAAAAAAAGTCATATATATAGTCATCCTTAAGAATAGTATTCTTTTGGCTAAAAGGCAATGCAGTCCCAAATTTTGGGTGGGAAAGGCCCACCATGACAAGAAGCCCAACCTATACAAGCCCAAAGGTAAGCTCTATAAATAAGGGCTAAAGACCACAGGTATGACTGATCTCAAAAACCCTAGTTTATTCAAACACGATAGTGCACACACACCCCTTCAGGCTAAGGCCATCGTACAGTGTGTAGTGATTTGTTGTCCCCAAGATACCTAATCCATAGGTATCTAGAGATAAAGCTACAGATCCAATATTAAACAACCGACCTACGGTCGAACACCTCTGCCCAAGGCAGAACATTGGCGCCGTCTGTGGAAAACGAACCCACGACCACATGGTACAGAAGGCATAATCAAGCAAAAACAATATGATGCGTCGCACATACAGATAGACAAATGCAAAGGGACAAGCAGGTAAGTGGGTCTGGAATAAAGAAAAGCATTGCAAAACCAAAAGCCATGGACAAACTGAGAAATTAATGGAGAATACGTCAGAAAGGGAAGGCATGTTGTAGGAAAATACATGTGGAGAGAGGTGTTGAAGAAGCCGGAGATTGACAAACACAGGAGATGGTGAATGTTGAAGGAAAATGTTGGGTATTGCCAAGCGATTCGAGATAGTAACGAAGGCAAACGAACGATTGGTGAGACAAATGGTCTGAAGTGAAAACTGAGGGTGATAATATGGGGACAAAAATTGAAAGGTTAAGCCCGCGAAAGCCAAAGGGCAGGGGCATTGCGGTAATTACAGGGTATACAAGACAGTTGAGAGACGTTTTTGCATAGGCATTAAATGCTAAGGTGGCAAGAAACGCACGAAGCCACACGTTGAGCCTATTGGAAAGGAGTACGTGGAAAGGTAATCATTAGAGGGAAGAGAAACTGTTTCTCACTTCAAAGCAATCATCAGAAAGCAGTTAAATACAGTCATTCTCTGTGTTGCCGACATGAGTAACCGAGTTTCTAGTCTCAGAGGGTCGTATGCCCTAAATTCCGGCAAAGTAACCCGGATGACAACTTCCGTAGAACACCCCGGATGAAAATATGCTTGTAAGACTGGGGAAAGCTTTCCCTCTTGAAGCCAAGTGGGAAAGCCGAAATAACAAAACGGCCAAGTGACCAACATCCGAGTCAAAAGCACAACAATCGACTTGACTTGGACATCCCGGAAAACTGAAGGCTCAGTCTACCGGGCTGGGGGGAAACTGTTATGGACCAGGGAAAGGCCCACGATGACAACAAGCCCAACCTACACAAGCCCAAAGGTAAGCTCTATAAATAAGGGCTAAAGACCACAGGTATGACTGATCTCAAAAACCCTAGTTTATTCAAACACGACAGTGCACACACACACCCCTTCAGGCTAAGGCCATCGTACAGTGTGTAATGATTTGCTGTCCCCAAGATACCTAATCCATAGGTATCTAGAGAGAAAGCTACAGATCCAATATTAAACAACCGACCTACGGTCGGACACCTCTGCCCAAGGCAGAACAGGTTCATTTTACAAAACCTCCTTATGTTTAAAAACACAAAAATGACTCCCTGAACTTATGAAATCAGATTTTAAAAATTAATTATATTAATCTTTCGCTGGGCAGACCCAAGATTTTTAATAATAGGGGGTGAAAGTAAAATTTAAAAATTATAAGTATGATTAAGACTAATAGAACATACTAACTATTATAAATATTTTTGAGAGAAGGGCTAACTATTAGTACTAATAGCCTATTATTATTAAAAAATATTATTTTATACATAAAATAATTAAAAAATTAAAATTTAGGGACTCTCCCTCAGTTTGCCCAGACCTTTTGTTAGATATATTAATAATATAATCCAATATTATTTTCACATACAAGCCCAACAGGTTTTAGCATGATTATTTGGGCCCATATGAGCTAGAGCCCAATAGTTCACATTATCTTAGGATTTCCTAAGCTGAAGATAATATTGTTGAGTATTCCAAACTCTAATATCTTTTGGTATAATACTTCAAGCACCTCTAAACCATTATTTCTTAAATCCATAACCTCCAACAACCTTGAAATATTAGCTTCGTGCGTCGGATTTGAGCGAGTAAGGTGTCTATTCGAAGATCTAATCGAGAGGAACTCGTATTTTAAATCATTTTCACGATTTGACATAAGGATTTTGCAATATCTGAATTTGAAGATATTGCAGTCGTAACCTTTCGGTCCAGATCCCACAAATTTCAGCTAGTTTCAAGAAATACTAGGCTTTGTTCTACTCGTCGAGACGATCATTTTGAGTACTCACTCACCTTAAACGGAGATCAAACGAAGGAGATATGGCGATCTAAAGTTACCAGGTACATTTTCTGCAATTTTTATAACAGGGAAATATTCTGGTGAGTTTCTGACAACAAAGTAGTCCATCTTAAGATTTTTGAGCACTCTGAATCTGATTTAGCAAATTCCAGCTCTACAGAGCGGTTTGATAAAAATTAGAGTCTTTGAAGTCCGTGGGCTGCAAGGTGCACTCTTTCTAACTCTTAGCTCTTATTTAAAATTGCTAAACATAGTTCCTATGATATTATAAAAATGCAATCATTTGATGTTACTGAGTTTCATGGTTGAAAATTACATGTTCAATTCAGTATGAAAGAATGTGAAATATTTTATAATGTATTAAGTGATTTTGCATCTACAATTGAAGATGTGGATGAATATTAATCGAACAAAGACGAAGATTTTTGTAGGGATTACTTGTTAGATTCTTTAAATCCTCATCTAGCTATGACTTATAGTCAGTATAAGACGGCGAAAGAGATATCATATCACTTGAATGCTCAGTTCCAAAAACAAGAGAAGCTCTCCAAAACTCTCCTAACAAAGAAGTTTTTTGAATTTAAATTTAATATAGATTCAAGTATCACCTCTCAATTAATTGAATTAGAGAACATAAGGAACAAGCTAAAAGATGATAAGTCTGATATGTCTGATAATCTTTTACCGTTCTTGTTTTGAGTAAGTTACCTGCTGAATGAAGTTCTTTCAAGACTAAAATACATAGACTGAAAGAACAGATTGAACTAGATGAATTAAAGAGGTTTATTCATATTGAGGATCAAAACTATTCTAGGAAGAGTTTGGAACAAGTAAGACAATAAAAGTCAGTTGCCAACTTAGTTTCACATTTCAATAAATCTAAAAAAAGTCCAAGTCACCAAAAAGTGAACTTTCTTCACAGTTAGATGCCAAAAAGACTATCCTCGAGAAGAAGAAGGGAAATTGTCATAATTGTGGAAAGTGGGGTCACTGGGAAGCAGAATGTAAGCTGCCAAATAAGTCAAAGAATAACACACCACAAAACGAGGCTAATATGTTACATTGTTACCTAATGAACCTGAGCCTCAAGCTTTCATTGGAATAATGAAGAATGGAAATGCCAACGTCTCTTCTAAGTGGTGGTTGGATAGCGATGCTACTTGCCATGCTACAAACAATAAGAATTTACTCACTGAGGTTACGAAAGTGAAAGACCTGGTGAAAAATTGCAATGGTGGTGAAGCAAATGTGACTCATGTTGGAACTACAAAATTGATGCTTTTTTCAGGTAAAATACTAACTCTGAAATATGTTAGAGTAGTACCTTTACTCGAAAAGAATTTGATATCTATGAGTTTACTTAAATATGTAAGTCGTGTTGGGCCGTGCAGGGGGAGCTCATGGCGGGGAGAAACCGCCAATCATGGGCTAAGTGAAAAGCGACATTAAGTGGGCTTAGAACACCACAATCAAACCCAAAACCTTAAGGCATTAGGTATATATGTCATTCCACTCATATGGTGCTCACTTAATCCATTCTTAACCAATGTTAGACTTTTTCATTCATTCACACTTGGATCCCTCAAAAAGTCGTTTGATACAAATGAACCAATGACTAAAATTAGATTTAAGACTCATATATATATATATATATATATATATATATATATATATATATATATATATAGGGTTAGGATCATTTTACACCAGTGTAAGTTACACTCTCAATCTTGTCCACTGATCTCACTTATATCTAAGGCTCAAATTTTTTAGTAACGTGAGCCATTGGATATAAGTGGATCAATGGTCAAGATTGAGTGTAAGACTTGTAACTCTTACACCGGTGTAAGAATATCTTGCCCCATATATATATATATATATATATATATATATATATATATATATATATTGGTCTCACTAGCATATGATAATTCATGTGATTAATAAAATAAAACGGTTAAATGTAAGTGAAATCAACAGTTAATATTAACTATAAATTTTTTTATTTTTATACCTATATAAGTTTATACTCATATAGGGTTGGTAATTATTATCATATCAAAAAATAGCTACATAATTAGAATGGAAAAGGGAGAGAAAATCTTTCTCTTTTCTTGATTTTTGAGTTTCCCTCCTCCTTTGCCTTTCCTTTTTCTCTTCATCTGAATTCAACCTCTTAGTTCCTCTCCTTTCATATTCTCTGATTTTGCTGTATAGCAATATACACTTTTCTTCTTCCTCCACCAAGTCAGTGCTCCTCTTTGCCAAATAAGGAAAATCTAATAACATTTGAATCGAAAGTGATTTTTGCTTTTCCCTTTAAATTCTCACTTTTTTTTTTTTTTTTTAAGGATGTTGGTACATCTGATTCACGGAAAAAACTCTCCATGTAGTATTACAATTGAAATCATGTGAGCTTACCAAACTTAGCTTGGAGACATGTCTATTTCAAAGGAGGTCAAATAAGAGGGCAATCATTTGCATCCCACATGATTTTACTTGTTTTTGAAGCCTGTAAAGTTTCATCCACCTTTACGTGATCTCGTGATCTCTATTGCTTATACCTGTAAAGGGAACTTATGACTAAAGTCTGAACTATATTGTTGCGAGTCTATGGGCTTGTTTTTCAGAAGAAGAAAAACTTGTTTAACATGACATGTTTTGTAAAAATAATTTTAAAAATTATAACTATTTTTAAATTTTTAGAATCAAATTTAAAAAACATATCTGAATTATTTTTGTTTTGAGTTTTGAGTTTTGACTTTAACTTTAAAAAATATAAAAAAACTTATTTCATTAATTATTCTACAAAATAGTTAAAAAAAAAAAATATCAAAACACAATCAAACAGTTCTATATTTTGATTTTTCCAACTTTCTTGGCTACTTGCAGTGAATTTATCTCTCTGCTTACCTATGATCTTTCCTCATTATTTATATTTTCTTCCTTCTTCAAGTTGAATGCATCTGAATACCACTTAACCTTTGTTATATGAAATTATGAATGAATCACCAGCATAAGCAAAGCAACTTCGATTGTGTATTCGATACAAAGATCAAGGCTTTCTTATTTCATTTGTGACATACAGTTGGCACATATGAAAACTGGAATTCTAGGGAACTGTACATTTTCAGCTGGAGAGGACTTCATCTAAAGAAACTGTCCACGGAGTTTGAAGATTCGCCACATATAGCTGTCATCATACACTCGTATCTTGTACCAATTTCGATATGTTGGGATAATGACAACGCAGCAATGGAAATTTCCAATAGATAATAATTTAAAGATTGCGACAAGCCCAAGAGTTTCGAGCCGAGAAAGGGATCAATGTAGGTCCTAATTTGTTAAGGCAACCGACAAGAAGACTGCAATTTGAGCAATGCATAGACCATAAGCACATGGTCGAGAACAAATGCACATGGCACTCGCAGAACAATTATGTCAACATCCGCAATAAGACATTGAGGAAATTCCCACAGTATCACACCCTCGTAGTAACCTAATCCAATACTAATAAGGCAAATGCAAAGAAATGTTACTCATGAAATCAGTTTAAGGACAGGTATTATGAAGACATTAATGCAAAGGAAAACCATGATAAAAAGAAGTCACCAAGAAAGCAACTTCTGTGTATGTGATAGCCAATGCGAAATTTATAAGGATCTGTCACACATGGTTCAGCGCACCCTATTTATGGTGATCTGGGTCCTGGGATTTCCATGAACATGTAACCCGCCAGTGTGAGAGAATTTATGATTTGTGGAAGGCAAATTAGGCAAGTTTCTTCAACTCATCTGATTTGAAATCAGGGTGTTGGAGAACGGGTCTCCCTTTATTCGAATTGGTGTTGCTCAGGAAAGCATTAATATGCAAACACAAGTCCTAGCTACTCCCTACTGAGTATTAAAGAATCAATCCTATGATCAAACTCAAGATATTATCTTCTCCTAGGAACCTAACTTGAAAATTGCATTCCAATATAAACATACTCAATCGCATTCAAGTAAAAGCACTACATTAATTACATGCAAAGCATTTTAACAATCAACTATGAACTATCCTATCTTCATCAATGCAACTCGCAACCCAACTAAGCTATGTGACAGGTCGTATACTCTACCACTAACATTAAACAAAAGTTCTCTGATAAATTCATTTGAACAGACTTGCCTCTACATCCAAGAGAAAATAAACATCACTTATTAACACAATTACAAGAAAGAGGAAAATAGAAAACCTGAAAAAAGCCTACCATACATACATGATCAACGAATAATCATAATTACCGGTTGTTCTTGTACCATGATTTAGGAAATTGAAGAGAACACTATGTTCCAGTTCATCTCTAGGGTCTGGTAAAAACTCCCCATATCTTACCAGGACCAAGATTCTCCAAGAGTTTCTTGGACCCCTCGACATCCATCTCAACGAGCTTCTGCGTATGTACACGAGCACCAGCAGCCACCATTTGCTTCCTACAACTCTTGGAATGAACGAGCGAGGTCAACAACGAAACAGGGTATTTCTTATCCAAATTGTGAAACGAAGGGTTCAACAATTGAACTGCACTCACTATCCCTCTATCATCCTTACGGAAAACCCTTCTATTCCCGGTGTGCAACAAGACCACCGACAAGGCCTTCGCTGCAGCTTCTTTCTCTTCCACACCCTTCCCATCAAGCATCTTAATCAGAGGGGGAATGCACCCACATTCCCCAATCTGTTTCCTCGTTTTTCCACTGCTCAAACCCAATGCATAAACAGCTCTAGCCGCTGCAATTCTCACCGCAAGCACATCACAATTTAACACACCCGTTAATCTAACAACAAACCCATCATTAACAAGAACCTCAGCAATGGGTGCACTTGAAGCCAAGTGCCTCAACATTTCAACCGCAACTTCAAGACTGGGAACCAGTGGAGCCGAGTCCCAGAAATTCTTCAAACACTGAACACCACCTTCCTTAACCACCAAAACCCTCAAAGTTTCTTCCTCTGAAATCAAATTACACAAACAGCCAATCGCGTTTTCCTTAGCCAAAGCGGTTCCGGAAGAACCCAACCCTAACAGAACAACAAGGGCATTCTCGTCCACGAAATTCTCTCTTGTTTCGGGGAACGCGGCGAGATTCCTCAAAACCGCCGCCGCGTACGCTTGGGAACCGGGCGTGCCAGCCTGGCAAATCTCCAACAGCGACGAGATTCCACCTCTTGAACCAATAGCCCTCGCGTTGTCCTTCGTGAAACTCAGGGCTTGAAGCGCAACGCATGCCTTCTCTATAGAGAACCCACTCCCGGAGTCCAGAACACGAAGCAAGTGATTCAGAAGCAACAAACCCTCCGCGATTAGAACGTTCTTGCCGCTTTCCACCGTCGAAACTCTTGAAATAGCGGCAACGGTTTTCTCCTTCATCTCCGATGAAGAATCAAGGAGGCGAACGAGGACAGGAACCACGCCCTGCGCTACAGCTATCGTGACGTTCTTATCGTCCTCGTTGAGCAAACTCAACAGCGAGTCCATCGCGGAGGTTCTGGAATCCGGCGACCCGATTTGCAAACGGGTGATGAGGTTCCTGGATTCGGATCTAACGGCCTCTCGCTTTGAAGAGTTGGAAACGACGGCGTTTTGGTGGAGAAGGCCGCTGCGGAAGAGGATGTCGCAATCGGTGACGTGGCGGTCGAGGTTGGCGAGGAGGGAGTCGAGGTGGCTCTGGGTGTGGAGCTTCCCATGGGGTAAGTCTGTGGAGTGACACTGTTTGGAGAGTGAAACGGCGTCGTTGAGTGTGTGAAAGATGGAATGGAGGAGGTCGAGTGAGAGAGGGTTGGAGGTTGAGGCGTTGGGGAACTCGGCGGAGAAATCGGTGAGTTGGGCTTGGAGGTGAGTGAGTTTGACTCGGGCGAGGGCCCACTTGCCTTTGAAGTTGTGGACCCTGGTGATTTCGTCGTCGAGGAGGGAAGTGAGGATGTGAAGGGAAACACTAATGGGATCTGCATCTGTTGATTCTTCCATTGTTGAATTCAATTCAATGTGATCGGAGTTGTGAGAAAAGGTGAAGAAGGAGGAGAGAGACTCTAGAGAGAGAGAGAGAGAGAGCGCTAACGAAACGACGACTGAGAGAGAGCGTGGAATACACTCACGTCGCGGGATATTTGGGATTTGATTCGCGCCATTCGTATTAATAGTTTACAGTCAATGCGGCGATTTATGTTCTATGGCTCGTCAAAGTTATACAGTTAGGAGGTTGGACTTAGTTTATCTACAGGAAAGTAAGATGATCCTGGTAACGTCATATTATTATGATTTTATTTTTTTTAGAGTATTCTTGAAGTTTATTCATTCAAGTTTATATTTAACTCGAGGCTCATTGATCTAGTTTCTATTTCTTTTAAAAAAAATTATTAATTTACTACACTTTTCAAATTATATACTAATTTATTTTTATTTGAGCAAAGTTGACATCAAAGGGCAATAAATTAATTAAACTGACCAAATTACATTAAATTAAAAATTATTATTAAATACATTAAGTCAACTAATACTTAAAACTATAAATAATTTTCAATTGTCTGGCGCTGGCGCTATATGTAAGTCCTTAAAAATTTAAAAACATAAATTCAGTATTCATAATATTTATTTAACTATTGATTTTTTTTTTCTATTTATCCAAAAAATGAAACCCATTCGAATTTTTTAAGCAAGTAAGGAAAGAAAAAAATTGGAAAATCATATTATTTTTTATTTGCTGAAATTCTAAATGTGATTTTTATTTATATGATGATATTTTGAAATTCCTATAATTATAAAAATATCAATTTTATTATTAATAATGATGATTTAATTATTGATTTGTTTTTTCTTTTTCATCAAAAAGTCATTTCACTTTATTTATTTGTTGATAAATAAGGAAATAAAATAATAATAATTATATTTTATACATGATATTTTTTAAATTCCTATAAATTCAAATATTTTAAATTTATTATCGATTATAATGATATGATAATTTATTTTTTTATTTGAAAAAATAATTAAGTGGATTGATGAATTATTTGATATTTTTTCATATTATCAATAATATGATTATTGATTTTTTTTCTTTTTCTTATAAGTTAATGTCGTCTGCCTTATATTTAAACTAGTGAATTACTCGTGCGATGCCCGGGGAAAAAATAACAAAATCATTGTCGCCGTCATTGGTTAATCATCGCACAGGTAAATCAACACCTTCATCTTGCTATGAAGCTCTGAACGGTACTATGGTGGAGGTATATATAACTATATAATTTTACTTTGGTTTTAAGTATATATATTCAATTCATTTGTTTTACTTTCCAAAGAATTGGCTGATATTACTCCATAATTCGATATTATGATTAATTTTGTTGATTGTAAGTGTAATAATAACATCGATTAAAAAAACATTTTGCAAGGATTTATGTCGTTCCTATTTGTAATTTTACAAATTTGTATTTACAAAAATTAAAATAAGATTTATGAATTTAATTATAAAAAAAGAAGGATAAAATTTCAATTTAATTATACAAATATGTTGGTGGGCCGGCCCTCCGGGCTGAGCCCAATTTTCCACTCTAATAGATTTTTATATTTATCCACAAAAAAGCTCTTATAGTTGCGTCTAGGTTTTTATATTTTATCTCAGAGATGAACTTTCATTTATTACAATTAGATTTATAAAATAATAAGAAATAATAATTTTTTTGCAAGAATTTGTTTAGTTAGTATTTAAAATTTTACAAATTTGTATTTACAAAAATTGAAATCAGATTTAGAAATATAATTATAAAAGAAGAATAGTGGAATTTTAATTTAATTATAAAAACTTGTTGGCAGGCCCCTCGGGCCAAGCCTAGTTTGCAACCTTTAACTATCAATATTTTATTTAATATATTTTTCTTTTTATTCTTTTTTACCAAAGAAGGAAATGTTTCAAATATTTTGAAGTGTGAACACAAAGCTAAAAGTGAAGGAGAAAGCGACACGTCAGCAAAATTGCCAAAGAATGGGTTTCCTTTAGAATATTAGATGGACTATTTGCTTGAGTAAATGAGATAATTACTTCGTTAAGTCGAGTAAATATCCGGTATCAAATTAAGAGTCTGGATAATCTCTTTTTTAAACTAGAAGCGACTTATAAGTTAAAGCTAAAAAAAAAGTTTAAAAACTGTTTGGTAATTACATAAATTTTTTAGCTTAAAAGTTACTTAAAAGCTCGTATTTCAATACAATTATCTCTCTATATCTTTATAACTCTTCATTTTTCAAAAAAGCACATAATTCAAGAAAAACAGATAAGAGCTTAAAGAAAGACCCTTCTAGAAGTTTTAGCTTTTAGTTTTTTTCTTCATTATAAAAAAAGAGTTTTTCATTATAAGCACTTTTCTTAAAACTTATTTTGCCTAATTTATGTTTATAAGCAACTTCTAACTTAAAAAAGAAGAAGAATCTAAACAGGCACAAAGTCCTCTCATGTGAGAAGTTTTACTTTGAGGTGGGATTACTCAGTCAATATTTGTTAAAAATGTATGGGGCGTTTGGTAGAGGAGATATTTTTTTTTACCAGAGAATCATAATTCATGGGAATATAGTAGGAAAGTAAGTTTGATAGAAAAATTCAAAAAAAGTTATTTGGTTGACCAAAATATTACTGAGAAAATTTATTTAAATTTGCAAAGTTTATATTTGGTTATGGAAAAATAGGTTAAATTGACGAAAATACCCCATTATAATTTTTTTAAAAGAACCATTAAAAGTGAGTCTATCTTAACATATCTTATCAACTTTTACTTATCGGTACTAATCAATGCAAATTTGTCGCCTACTATCCCTCCTTCTCCCTCTGCTAGTTTTTTTTATATTAATTCTTACAAAATTAAAACAACCATATTTTGCTATTTTGCTTTGTTTGAACTTAAAGTGCCCATCCTTAAAAATAGTGAATCCTTGACCACATCTTATCTCTTCCAACTCTCAAGATTTTCATAGCAGTGGATAATATCAATATTATTTTATTTTCTTCTTTGCATATAAATGGATCAAAATGCCCAGAGCTGCGGACGAGAGCTCACTTTAAATGCATGAGGGTCAAATTGGTCCATAACTTTTCACCCATTTTTTCACTTTCCTATTTATCCCAAAATATCATATTTCAAATAGATTTTGGAATAGTAACAATCACCCAAAAATCAACACAAAAAGAGTTTCCTATGCTTCATAATCTCCTAGTATTTTTTTTTTCACAAACTTGTATCAAACATGGTATTTCTCAATACCCACTCTCACTTCCCCATCAAACTCAAAATAAAACCTATACCAAACACCTATGAAGCACCGACACTTCAAAAACTTTGACGTGTTGTTACAGATGAAGTAACTAGGGAGAAGAGTAAAAGGGTCAAAGGGTACCCATCGTGGGCATTAGATCATGTAAAGTGAATGTTAGTGGGATACATACGTGTAATATAGGCAGTTACTAAGGATTGTATACGTGTAATAGTGCTCACATGGAGTGAGGTTGTTGTGCCACGTTGGTTAACTAACTCGATGGTTAAATACCCCACAATGGGTATGTGTAATGCATGCAATTAATCAATAAAGTTCAGAGGTTTTACTTGTAAGGGTACGCGTCCCTTAACAATCGGTGCTTCCATTTGGTGGATTCAAGCAATCACAATGCGGATTCAAGAAATTGTTGAAGAATTGACACAGCATAAAGAAGACAGCAATCGGCGATTTGAGCAGATGCTGGAGTTGATGGAAAAACGATTTCAGACGATGGAGAATACTTTTCGAGAGATGATGACCCAAACTTCGAAAGCAAATTCTGAGACAAATTCTCCGAAAAATTCGTCTCAGCCTCTTTGTGGTGTTCATCAACATGCGTTGCATGTGGATGATCCTCGTGCAGTTCTGAAATTTGTTAAAACTGAGATTCCTAAATTTGAAGGGAAGGAGCCAAATACATGGATCTTCAAAACAACACTATTCTTCAAGATTCATCAGGTTCTAGATAATTTGAAAGTGGAGTTGGCTGGCCTGCGTATGGAAGGGGCAGCGACAGATTGGTATCAATGGGTTTTCAAGAGCGGAATCATCAACTCATGGGAAGATTTTAAGGTGGCTGTTTGTCAGAGATTTGGACCATCTCAGTACAAGGATGTAAGAGGTGTGTTATCCAAATTGTTGCAGACAGTGTGCTTGACGGATTACATGGCAGAGTTCCAGAAATTAATGAATCAGGTATCTAATATTAGTGATGAATTGTTGATGACATTTTTCATTTCTAGTTTACAACCGGATCTTCAAGGGGCTATTCAATTGCGAGGGCCTTCTTCACTCCATCAAGCCATGCAATTGGAAATAGCATATGACAGTCACCATGGGGAATTACGTTTGTCAGTTACAAATTTTCAGAAGAAACCATTCTATCATTCTCATTCCACAGGAACGATGGATAAACCATTACAAAGTACACCACTTACCTTACCCGCCCCAACCTCATTACTAGTAAAGAAACTTTCCTCAGAAGAGTTGCAGAAGAAAAAGGATATGGGTATTTGTTATACATGTGATGAGAGGTGGACGACCAAACATCGTTGCAAAGCAAATATGCTGATACTGATAGGTGAACCTGAGGATTCAGATGGGGAGCTGGAAGAGGAGATTGTTTGGGGCAAGACAAAACATGATGGGGTCAGAATGGATGCTGCTCTGTATTCACTTTCGGGTCATGATGCTAAATCCTTGGTCTTGTTGGCAGTAGTGAAGGGGAAGAAAGTGCACGTCCTCATTGATTCAGGAAGTTCACACAACTAATGAACAGAATTTTTAGACCATTTTTGAGGAAGTTCATAGTTGTTTTCTTCGATGATGTGTTGATTTATAGTTCTTCATTGGAGGATCATGTTCATCACCTCGAAACTGCCTTGAATTGTTTGTTACAAAATGCTTTTTTTGTGAAACTTAGTAAGTGTGAGTTTGGCGTTAATGAAATATCTTATCTTGGTCATGTTGTGACTGTGGAAGGAGTTAAGGCAGACAAAAAGAAAATCGAAGCTATGGTTGATTGGCCCACACCATAATCTACGAAACAGTTAAGGGCATTCCTTGGTTTAACATGATACTATAGAAGGTTTGTTAAAGGGTATACTTCCTTGGCTCATCCCTTAACAGAATTACTCAAACAAACCAAGTTTTCATGGAATAATGAAGCGACTGCTGCCTTTCTAGCTTTAAAGGGAGCTATGTCTACCACATCAGTGCTACAATTACCAGATTTCTCATCTTCTTTCACGGTGGAATCTGATGCTTCCAAATTAGGTGCTGGAGATGTGTTATTGCAAGGGGGAAGGCTAGTGTCTTATTTCAGTAAAAAGTTTGGTCCAAGATTGGCTGCTTCCTCTGCTTATGTCAGAGAATTGTATGCCATTACTGAAGCTATTAAGCGATGGAGGCACTACCTATTGGGTTCCCACTTTGTGATTAAGACTGATCATCAAAGCTTGAGGGAGCTTTTGAAGCAAACCATTCAAACAGTCGACCAGCAAAGGTACATTTACAAATTGATGGGATACAACTTCACCATCGAATATAAATCCGGCATTTCAAATATTGTAGCTGATGGCCTTTCCAGGAAATTCCCTGATAAGGAGAAGGCTGTCTGTCATGCTTTGCATTCATAACCATTGTTATATGTGTGGTTGAAAGTTAAGGAGGATAACAAAACAGATCCGGAATTATTAGCCATTCACACAAATATGGATGAGGGCACGGTTTTGCATAGTGATTTTTCGAGAAGGGATGGCGTGATTTTCCACCGGAACAGATGTTATTTTGGCTCTAATTCTGCTTTAAAGCCAATACTGATGACCGAAGCTCATGCTACCCCAGTAGCTGGACACGCTGGAGTCCAAAGAACATTTTTGCGTTTATCTGCTTCCTTTATGTGGAAGAATATGAGGCATGGTGTTAAGCGATTTGTCAAGGAGTGCACTATTTGTCAACAAATTAAGCATTCCACTCAGGTACCCTTTGGTTTGTTACAGCCATTACCAATTCCTCAAGCAATTTTTGATGATTTGACCCTTGATTTTATTACTGCACTACCTAAATCAAATGGCTACACCACTATATTGGTAGTTGTGGACAGGTTGTCCAAATATGGCCACTTTGGTCCATTACCTACAGCTTATACAGAAGTTATGGTAGCCAATTTGTTCTGTGAAATGGTAGTGAAACATCATGTTTCCCAAAATCTCTGGTGTCAGATCAGGATCCCATTTTTATGAGCAAATTTTGGCAGCAACTCTTTCGGTTGAGTGGCACGAAATTGCATGCCTTTTCTGCCTATCATCCCCAATCCGAGGTTACAAATAGGTACCTTGAACAATATTTGCGTGTTTTTTGTTCTGAGCAGCACAATAACTGGTACAGGTATCTGTGTTGGGCTGAGCTCCATTACAACATAGCCATTCATTCTGCCATCAACATGTCACCATTCCAAGCAGTTTACGGCAAGTTTCCAGCTTTGGTTCCACCCTACAACACTTTCTCAGTTTCCATCTAGGAAGTTGATATGATGTTACAGCAAAGAGATCAGTTGTTAGCTTATCTCAAGGTTCAATTACAAAGAGCTCAGCAAAGGATGAAATTACAAGCCAATAGACACCGACAGGATAGAACCTTTCAGGTTGGTGACAAGGTTTTGATCAAACTGCAACCTTATAGGTAGGTCTCGGTTGTGAGACGTGCAAGTCACAAGCTGGCCAAACGTTACTTTGGCCCTTATTGCATTGAACAAGTGATCAGCCCAGTCGCTTACAGGGTCACATTCCCATCAGGAAGCTTGATTCACCCCACATTTCACGTGTCCTCCTTGAAACCATTTCATGGTTCCACAGATATTAGTCAAGAGCCCTTACCTATCCCGAGCAGAGACAATAAACCTCTTCAGGAACCAGTAGCACTCCTATCCTCTAGACATGTACAGCAGCGTGACAAGCCAGTACTCCAGTTTTTGGTACAATGGACGGCAGCTGTTCCTGAAGATGCAACCTGGGAAAATGCAGAAGACCTTCGACAAGCGTACCCAGCTTTACACCTTGAGGACAAGGTGACTCTTAAAGGGGGGCAGGTGTTACAGATGAAGTAACTAGGGAGAAGAGTAGAAGGGTCAAAGGGTACCCATCGTGGGCATTAGATCATGTAAAGTGAATGTTAGTGGGATACATACGTGTAATATAGGCAGTTACTAAGGGTTGTATACGTGTAATAGTGCTCACATGGAGTGAGGTTGTTGTGCCACGTTGGCTAACTAACTCGATGGTTAAATACCCACAATGGGTATGTGTGATGCATGCAATTAATCAATAAAGTTCAGAGGTTTTACTTGTAAGGGTACGCGTCCCTTAACACGTGTCGTGTCCGACACTCTCCGACACTCCAACACGCGTTGTAGAAACTCAAAAAATAGTTCAAAGGTTGCGTTGCGTTGCGTTTTTAGTTCAAACTATTAGATTCAATTGGATTACGATTACTATTTTATTGAGTTTAACATAAATATTTGGGATATCTTATGTTTCTTTGCAAAATTGATGGGTATTATAAGTTTAACTTCATTTTTTTGTTAAATTATTGAATATTAAATATAATATACACTACATAAATTAAAAATCTTATTTAATATCAAAACGTGACCTAACGTGTTGAAATCTAACATTTTTTAGAATTAACGTGTCGGAGTATCGTATCGTGTCGTGTCACGTATCGATATCGGTGCTACATAGGCAAACACATCCGTAGAGATTGATATATAATTTTGAAAAGGAACATATTAATTAAAAAAATTAAAAAAATGACAATTTGATTAATTAGGCAGTTAAGTAACAAAGAATAATTCTTTTTCTTCTCACAGTTTTGGGATGTGAAGTCAAATTTGCATTAAATATAATATGTTTTTTTTTAATTCTGTTTATTTATATCTAAACCAGAAGATCGTTGATAATATCAATGGTAAATATGGTGTTGAGAGTTTTAAAACACACAGAACGCACTCATGCAAGAAGCGAACTGAACGAGAATTTTGTTTGAATAATTGATGATTTTCTAATCCTAGAATGTAAGTTCTTTGAAAGCGTGTATAACTTAATTTGGCTTATCCCTGATAAGAGATTGATGTATTAACATCGTTGACCAATGTAATTTTCAAAAATTAATATATTATTTTAATATTAATCTATTAAAATAAAAATTAATTTTTCAATATGTTAATTTTAAAATATTGAATATTTTTATTTTTATAAAAATTAATTTATATTTTGGACACACTGATCATTAAATTTTTATAAAAATTAATATCATATGACTTTTTTTGAAGAATTATGTAAATTCTTTATTAAAGGATATTTTTATTAAAAATATTTATTTTTATCATATATACTATTATACAGTGCATTACCAAATACTAGATGATATTATCTTATACAATATATTATTTTATACAATACTGTACCAAACGCTGGATAGTATTAAAATTCAATCAGGTCTTATACAATCAGGCCTTATACTATCAGGTCTTATACTATCAGGCCTTATCCTATACTATGCATCAAACATTAATACATCAAAATGATGTATAACTTAATTCGGCCTAAGGGTGATGGATAAGGCGTGATAAGAGATTGATGTATTAACATCGTTGACCAATGTAATTCTCAAAAATTAATATATTATTTTAATATTAATCTATTAAAATAAAAATTAATTTTTCAATATATTAATTTTAAAATATTGAATATTTTTATTTTTATAAAAATTAATTTATATTTTGGACACACTGATCATTAAATTTTTATAAAAATTAATATCATATGACATTTTTTGAATAACTATGTAAATTCTTTATTAAAGGATATTTTTATTAAAAATATTTATTTTTATCATATATTTTCCCTTTTCTCTCTGGTAATAGGGATTAAAAAGATGTGTTTTAACTTGGGGACCACAACCATTTTTTATATTAATGCTAGTTGAGCAATTATCCTTAACTATTAATTTAGCCCATGATAATAAAATCAATAGTTACATTCTGGCCTTTATAATTGCATCAAGTGGTGATTAGAAGTTATATTAGTCGTGATTACAACATATTAACCCGCAACAACCCTAGTATAATTGGACCATGACGTGACTACAACCATAATTTGAAACTTTAATAGATAAATGTTCAGCCTTCACTAAAAAGCTAAGTAGTTCATGAATATCCAAGCATTCGATTGTTCAACTAACATTAAAATCACGAATTAAATAAACACTCCCAATATCCCGATATTAGTTTTCTTACAATCATCAACTAAGATATATAAATCTTTAAGCACATCAAATGCTTAAGCATGCAGCTGTCTGTGACTAAACACAAGCATTATTTCTTGCTTTGCTAAGAGTGCAGCGGCAGAAATTTGTGTCATTCCGACAGGTAAATAACAAATCCCTGAACATGTCCACATGAAAAGAAGTAAGTTGTGCAGAGCCCAAAATATTGTCAAATAGACAAAGCAAAGGAGCACTTGTAAAATAGTGAAGGTTGATCTCGAGATTAATTTACCAATGGGGAATAAATATACATTAGCCAACAATCTGTTACAATAAATCTGATTAATTAGTGGGATTAAAGTCCTTGAAGACTGAAGCTTCATGTATATATAATACCAAAGTTTTTTCACTATTATTTTTATTATATAATTATTTTATTTTATTTTTTTAAGTTTTTAAAATAACAATAAAAGTGTATTCATTTGTAATAAATTAAAAATATACGCTTTATTATAAAAATATGATTATTGAATTGTCTTTACACTACAACAGAAATGCTTTTTAGCCACGACAAAAGTCGTGGTAAAATCTGAATAAAACTGTGGCTAAACAAATTGTCCACTGTTTGCAAAACCGTGGCTAAAATGGGCGTTGCATTATTTTAACCACGGTGTTTTTTCGCTTGTAAGCACGGGCTGAACGAGCGTGGTAACATTGAATTAGCCATGGTTCCACTAATGTTAGCCACGTTATTTCGTGGCTAAATGATTTAGATCCCAATGTTTAAAAATTTTATTTTGCCACAAAAAGAACCGTGGCTAAATATAAGGAATTTTTTTAAATAAAAAATATTACAAATTCTCCCTAGCATATAAAAAACAAATAATAAAAATTGCATTTAATGCAAGAACCAAGAACCAAATTAAGGGAAGTAATCAAATAATAAAGTGGGGTACACAATTTAACAAAATACATTTTACAATATAGCCAAGGGTGTAAGCTTATAGATATTTGATGAATCTTAAAGGATAGTATATGAATGTAATTACAAAAGAGGTCTGCAATTAATTAAATAGATCCATATTTATTACTTGAATTCCTCTCAGTGTTACAATGTCAGTTACAAGGACATCATCCCAATAAAAAAGTCGAAAAAAGGTGAAGGAAAACTCGAAGATTAGAGGGGGAAAGGACACAGATTTTACAAGGCCATCGACATAACACAATAAAAGCCTAAAACAACTAAATGTGACAAAGGTTGTAACGTTTTTTTCAGTTTATATATATGATTTTATCTTCAGTTTGTAGCCATTTGGAACTTCAAACACATGATTTCCCTGCATAGGTAAAACAACAGCAAAAATAAGCTTGTTAGTCGTTAGTTTATATATATGAAATATCCACCAGAATTAACCAGTAAATTTATTTTATTTTATTTTTTAGGCTACATAATTAATCACCTTGAAGAACTTGAAAGGAATTGTTAAGTCATAACTCAGAAAAGAAAATGTACCAAAAAAAAAGATAATAATGTTTTGGAACAATAGCAGTGGATGGGGAAGGGGAAGGGGGTTCCATGAAGGGAATAAATCTACTGTGTTAAGCAATGCCAGGACGTTTTGGCCATCTTACCATCCACGTCCCTATCTTATATCAACTGGTCAATTGGTTTGGGTCTGTCACGAATCAATTATCTTAAAAATTTAAACTGATAGGTAACACGAACAATTTTATATTACATATGTTTTGGAGGTAAGATAAGGAGGGTACATGATCACGACAGTTCTTATTGGTACAGGCAATATAGTACCTTTGCCCATAATATAGTATGGATTCTCCTTTCTCATTAATCTTCATTGAGCCCGTAACATTTTCAGCTATTATGATCAAGCTTCCATTGAGCTGGAATAAAGGGACAAATATAAGCTCACTATCTTAGCAACTCCATGCCATATAAGTTAACAAAATCTATTTGGGAAGTAGAACCTGAACATTCCACCAAAACAACTCCGCAACCTCTAATTGTAACTCAGAGCCCTCCTATATGGAACCACCATAAAACTGATTACAAGAAAGGATTTCAAAATAATTGGAATCCTTTGTTTCAATAAAGGGAAAAGAGTATATAATCACCATGAACTTTAATCCTTTTGCAAATTGGCATTATGAATTTTAAAATCTTCCTACTTTGTAAATTATTTACTTATTTTACAATTAAAAGCTTATGGTTATATCGCGAGCATAATATGAGAGATAAAACTATGTTAAAGTAATTAAGCTCTTTTCCATGTGCAAGAGCATCAACATTAATCAAGAAATATATAAACATAGAACTCACTTGTGGCAGGATGATGCAATCTTGCCAATTGTACTCGATCTCGTGATAAATTGAGGACGAATTCCCCACTGAGTAGCTGATGTACTACCAAAAGATGCAATAGCCATCTAAGATATTTTCATAAAGACAATATGCTAATCAATATAAAATTTCTTAATGAAAAATTTTGACAGCTGCAAAAAATAAAAATAAAAATTGTTGACTGAAAATTTCTGTGCCAAACAAGGAAAGAGACTATCTGAGTATATCTAAAATATTAAAGAAGGAAAATATATTTAATTCACAAAAAAAACGTCCCAATGAATTACAAGCTACCAAAATTTGATTAAAATAAAATAAAGAAGAAAAAAAACACTTTGGAAATGCTAAGTGAACCAAGTACTGACTAATGAAGTACAAGATAGTAGAATTCAATATACCAGAAACCAAACGAATTAGGAAAAACATATACTGTAAACAAAACTTTTAATTGATTATTTTTTTTATTTTGTAAAATTAATCCTGTTCATTTTACAATTTATTTATTTTTTTGTAAATTATTTTATGGAGAATATTGATATCTTGTGAAATTAATACCTGTAATAATATTATATTTTTAATTCTTTCGTAAATACTCATACTCTTTATCAACCAATGCGCTTTACATGTTTTTAAATCAGGCTTATTGATTTTCCGAGCTGTTACTACTTGCTACAATAGAAAAATAAATTAGCCATTCAATACTGACCTTGTAACTCCAATCAGATACACAAGCATAGAAACGTTACTGTAAAGGAAGGGATTAATCATCATTAACATGTAAAGACAACCATTCCATAATTAAGCTATTTAAAAAGCTACAAGCATATTGCACTTAATTTCCATTCTTCCCCAACATTGTCTTCATTCCAGAACTAACACTACATTCCTCAGACAACAACTCAACATATAGAAACCTTTCCTTTAAGGTCGCAGAATCAAACATTAAATTAATTAAGAGAGAGAAAACATTAGAAAATAACTTTAATGTTAGAATAATTTAGACCAACATCAAGTTAAGTTGTAGATTGCAATCACTAATATTGTGAGTAAAAGAAGCAAGGGCGATAATAGAAAATACCTCTGAATAACTGGCAGCTCCAAGAGAATGATCAATATAAGCACTCCACTGCTGATCCTTTATTACAGGATCCTTGTAGCATATGTGCTCGCAGTCCTCCAAACCTGGTTAACCAATGCTCTATCATTTGTAAATCAGAATCGAGTTCAGTCAACTAGCAACCCAGCTTTTACAATCACATTTTTTACAACCCAAATAATCTGGATTGTGAAAGCGATTATTATCAAGAATTCAAATGAGTGACTTAGCTAATCCAACCTTAATTCTATAGTTCTGCTCTCATGATTTGTGGTTGGGAAATCGAAAGATCAGACTATGAAGCAGCTCACTTTAAATGAATAGGCCATAATTTACAGCTTATGCCAAATTAAAGGAAGAAACTTTATAAGTGATTCCTCAGACAGTTACCTCACTAAACCAGAACTTTGATAGTCTTTATCCTTAATAATGTACTGTCTCTTTTCTTTCGTTGAAAGGAATGGATAGTCATAAAAATTACTATACATACAATATATAATGGAAACGCTATTTGATGTTTTCAATGATGGTGTATGCCCTTGTAGGCATTTATATTTGGTAGGAATTACACTTGCTCAATAAATCTTGGACAAGGTTGTGTTGCCCATTTTTATGCACGGCCTATTGTAGAGTCTTTATGTATTTTCCTGCTTCCCCCATCCCCTCTCTCGTTTATATTTTTTTTCCAGATCATTAAGTAATATATATGTAAAAACTCAATTCGTTAGGAATATGAGAGTATAAAAAAATCTGCAAATATAAAATTCTTCTTTTATATTTGTGCCAGTGCCTGATACACTTGGAGCAAGAGCATGTAACAGCATTGGATCCTAAGAATTTAATTGCGGTCGGTGAGGGCAGGGGTACTATATTGTCCTTAAAATTGGATAGGTTGTCCGATCAGTGTCAGTGATGACAAATGTGGATCCAAAGGGCTACATGACTATTCTCAACAATATGAAGATAACAAGTGATGCTGAGATGTTAATTCTTGATAAATTAGTATGTTAATTCTTCAAGAATTAACATACTAATTTATCAAGATAAACAATGTCTCGACACAATCACCAGAAGTACCAAAGTAACCAACAAGTGTCCAATTTTCTTAACCTTTTGTCAAACACTTAACATGCATTTTCAGATAAGAACACAATTTCACCGGCTGAAGCTAAATCAATTTGAATTAAGAACAGAAATTTCACTAGTTAAAGCTAAATTAGTGATAATCCAAAATTACAAACCAAAAGAAATCCCTACCATCGATTCATGCGACTCCGACGATGAGATTCTTAGCAAAACTAGAATGAAGAACACAGCAAGAACAGCAAAATGCAGAGTAGGAGCTTGAGATCACAGCATTAATTAACCAAAGCAATTGCGTGGACAGGGATGACGTAGCGAAGCAACTAAGAGAAATGGAAGACGAAGTTGTATTATCAAATAGATCAATAAGATTAACATACAATCACGGCTCAATTTATAGATCTATGCCTTATATTGATTAAATTCAAAAAGAGAGAGATGATAGGGGAAAGAGAAAGCAAACCTTCTAAATTTAAAAAGATTTTCAAATAGATGGAACGATAAGTGATCAAAATGTATTTGGGAATTTAAACATCTAGGAAAATGGGGGTAGTGAGTGGGAAGTCGGATTTTATCGGTTAATTCAAATTTAAATTTAGAAAATATTATACCTATACTTGTCTTTGTAGCTATCAAAACGGCCTGCTTCAATTCATTTGGGCTGGCTTATCATAAATTGGGGAGAAACTGAGTCTGATCAAGTTGGCCCAGTTTCTTTTAAGAACCCAACTCACTTTATGCTAATGAATTAAACAATTTGCTCATTAAGAAAAAGAAAAACTAAACATTAACTAATAATATTCACTAAAATAAGAGAAATTCAGAATTCAAACTCACAGTAAAAATATAGTGACAGAATTTAAATAATTTATAGAGGTGACAAGTTAAAAAGTAATTAAAAATAACTAATCAGATCAGACTTATACATATATTGCAAACTGATGTAGAACGACTATGAAGGGAACTACAAAATCCTGAGAATTAAACTGTTTGGAGTGAATTAATGTTAACAGACTTGAGAGTTTACATGCAATTATAAGTTCAAGTGTCATTCAACAATATGAAATTCTCGGAATTCTAAAACACATAAATACTTGAAATTAAACTCAATAATTTTTATTGATTAACATTGAATTTAAGTAACATACGGTACTTAAAAAGGATATTTATAATAGAAAGACAATAAAAATTTAACCCGAAAGAGTTGACTCAAGTAGATTTTCAGAAGTGGATAATTGTCATCACATGCAATTTGGAATTAGTATCATACTTCCGCCAGCCCTTTTCCTGCCGAGTTGTGGAGATACTCGAGGTACTTTATTTGTCTCAAAAGAGTAATTAGGTCATTCAAATTAAAATAAATTAATAAAAAAATTAAATTAATTTTATTTTTAAATAATATTAATTAATCTAAAATATAAAATCTTAAATCCTAATCGAATCAAATTAAATAATAAATCTTAATATATGAGAATATTTTTTAAAAATATATAATTATAATAAAAGCAATAAAAATAAGAAAAAATTTCAAACAAGAAAGAATTCAAAAATTATAAAAAATTACATAACAATTCCTAAATAACACAATAATATCTAAAAAACATAACTATTTTTTCCCAAGGGCCTTCCATTTTGATAAGACTAATCCTATTCGTAACGTAGAAGGTGAATGTTTTTGCCACTAATCCCAAATGTTTTTACCTAGGATGCAAATTAGAGACATTTCAGCCCCAATCGTATTTGTCTTGGGAATGATTTGCTTATACTGGGTGTGTCACACCTTGAGGTACAACACAACTTTTTATTTTTAATAAATCACAGGAATCCTCCACGGGAGACAATTTAGTTCGAAACGCGGTCAAGATTAAGACTTTAAACTCCTCTTAAAGATAGTACTAGAGAGGATCAAACACATGCTCTCACCCCTACCCCCACCTGCTCAGCTTTTATGCGCCAACTAAGCTACCATAATTTGATATAACATAACTATTCTAAATCAACAGAGTTCTTCATTATGCATCACAAATTTTTCATTGTTTGTTGAACAAAAAAGGATAACCACATAAATGTGAGAGATCCTTGGCCCCTCCAGATTCCTTGAATTTATAGTATTTGGTCTGCATCATAAACCCCTTGCACTTCTCAATAAATAGTAACAATTGTTGAATTTACCCATGATTCTTAGTCAATTTTCTTGGACAACAAGTTACATTAAGGTTTTGGAGCAATGTTATAAAAATCGGATGGTAGGTTCGGCCAACATAGGCTATTTTTCTAAAATATTTTTCTAAATTTTCTTTTAATTTTTCTTTAGCATCCCAAGGCTACCACAACCCATTCTAGGTCTCACTTTTCATCCTACACCATCACAACATCATTTTTTTCCATTTATTTCCTTCTAGGTCCAATGTACACTCTAATACAATCCAAGTAGTTTTCCTTTGATTTTCTATGCATCCACTCATCACACAACACCTCTAATGACCATTTAACAACACAACACATCCATCACATAATTTCACAACTTCCAATCCCCTAAATTGCTCACTTTGCCGAAATGCTCATGGCCACATACCAAGGGGTATCCAACTCAATTCAACAACTCAACACATCATACAATCCTACTATTAACTCATACAAACAATCAACAATTCAATTACACAATCCTACAACCAATCAAATTCACAAAGTCATGAACCACAACCAAAAATTCACTAAGTTAAAATCCCAATTCACCAATAATTTTTATCACATCAATCACTCTAAAACATCATTCTAAGCCACAATTATCTAATATATGTAAGAACCTGCACCGTTAAATTAGAAATTTAATTAAATAATTAGGAAATTAATGAGATAATTCCATAATTGACCCTAATAATTACGAGAAGGCTTAAATAATTATGGTAAGTGATTAATTATGTTGAAATTCATTTTTCTGACGAAAAATGCAGATACCGATTCTGCTCCACAGTATAAATGCGTACTGATGAAGTATCCCGAAAAATTATGAAAAGTATGTATATGTCACTAGAATAATATATAGGACTAGCATAACAAGTTTCAAGTCAAAATAATGAGAATTGGTGTCAGAACTGATACTGGCTAAGTAAAAGTGCGTACCGGAAAAGTACTGCGAAAAATAAAATAAAAATATGAAAAATCCCAGAAAATGGCTAGGTTCAGATTCCTAAGTTTGGGATTAAAATGATAAACGTAGCTATTAGTACTAATACAGTGCGATTAAAACTTAAGTGGCCTATATAAGGCCTTGGCACATGATCCTAGGTCATTCCTTGTGCCTTCTACGTGAGAGTCCTTGTAGCTGACCAGCCTCTATTGTTCCATTGCCTTCTCTCTTTCATCTTTGAACCAAAGAGACACCTTTCTCTATGAAACCTTCACCTAAACACCATTGTTGAGTGAGAGTTGGTCTTGTGAAGGTGTTGAGTGCTCCCTAGTTGAGTGTGAGCTTCTGAGTTTGAGGTGTTGTGGCCTGACTTCCTTGTTGGTGAAGTGGGAGCCCTTGTCTTGCTTGTGGAAGCTCCAAGGAGTGACCTTTGAAGAGGAAGAACCATTCTTGATCACCATTTTCGTGTACCATTGGAGTCAGCACCTTGGAGACTTGTGAGCTCCAAGAGCCCTTGTGCTTGCTATTTTGAGCCTTTGGGTATGCAACATCACTTTGCTCATGAGTTTTAGTTGTTTAAAGGTTGAGACTTGGCATGTTAATGAGTTAAATAAGTAACCAACCTGAACATGAACCTAAATGTGAATAAAAATGCATGCTTGGACGTCCTAATGGGTTAAAAGTTGAACCTTGGGAGTAATATATCTCGCGAAATATCCGGATATGATATTCGGATATGATATCCGAATATTGATATCCGGATATGGGGTTGGAAATATCTGGATATGGGACTTGTGATATCCGGATATGGATATCCGGATATGGCCCCAACAAATATCTGGATATTCTAGGAATTTTGAGGCAGTAACGGTTCTGTGCATACAGAACTGTATTTTTGGGTTTGCGGACCCATGCTTGGTTAAGTGAACCTCTGTAATAATTAATCTAAGTCAGAATCAATGGGATTAAGGGCTTATGGCTTTGTGAGAAGCCTAAAGACATGGAACGTAAAAGGAAAGCGTTGCCCTTATGTCATATGCTTGTAGACCTTGATTGTTTATATTATTGCTCGTCTAAAACAGATTGTGACTCTGCTGTTTGTGTACTTTGAGCTTGTTGGACTCTTGGTTGGATAGTTAGCTTGCGAGGTAAGCTTTCGTGTCCTCGATTTATCCATTGTTGGTTCCACCATACCCCATGGGGGGATGGTTTATATGCATGATGTGTTTTCATGTATTGATTTTGAAATGCTGTTGAGCTGTTATGTGCAAGTGCTTATAATATGCTTGTGTTGTTCCACCTAGACGGTAAGCCTGTGTATGTAGTAGACATGCCATAGGGTGATTCTGTGGGTGGGTGTAAGTAGTACTTGCACTGAATGTAGGTAATAGACGTATGTAAATCCTGCATTTCTCTGGCCAGTAGAATAGTCGACACACATGACATGATTATTCTGCTGCATTGCACTAATTTTGGAACTTATACTGATTTACTGCTTTTAGAACTTATATTGCACATGTAAGTGAGCTTGGGGTGGAGAAATCCTTGAGGACCCCTTGTCTTACTGAGATTTCTGTTTAGAGATCTCACCCCACGTTTGGGGCACATATTTCAGGTTCAGGTAGCTCGGGGGTTGAGACCTCGGGCGGCAGGAGGCCGGAGCTGAGTTGATATTATGCTTTTATGATGATATGCTTGAATGCTGACCTGCTTTATATTCATTATCATGTTGTTGTTGTTGAGACTCTGTTGAGCTTTGTTGCCTTATTTGGTGAGCATGGGGGTTGTCCATGCCACATTGATTTCTGTTATGTTTGAGTTTATCTAAGTTGTCTAATGTAATAGGATATTGTCCGGACTACGTGTTGTAGTTCCATGACTTAGATACTCACAGTTATTTATATATTGAGGTTATTCAGTGTATTTAGCTTTATTGCAATTTACATACAGGCGATGTTTTGAAAAGGAACTAAGTAATCAACTTGGTTAATATTAATGATGTCATAATTGAAAAGAAAAAGTTATTCCGCAATTTTAATTAAGCGTAGCTTAATACGGTGACACGATAACAAACCGGGTATACACGGGGTGTTACATTTTATGGTATCAGAGCACTTTCTAGGGAAAAGCCTGTATGTATTGTAATAACTTAGGATGTATTATTGTGTGTCTTGTCTTGTATGTTTTCTCTGTTTGGTTTTACTATGATGATGCATTTGTGACCACATTGCGTGGGCCTGATCAACTCATTCTATGTGTAACTTGTGCAAAGTCATGGTATTACCGAGGAGAAACCGAGAGACGAATGAGGATCAACTTGATCCTTTCCTGGCTGCATTGGCTGAGATGCAGGTGGCTCGACTAGCCGACTAGGAGGCCATGAGAATGGAAAACCAGGCTATGCTGGACGCTGTCAGAGAGGCGAACAAGAAAGCCACCGAGGACGTGTTGGAGGCGAATCGCCTGACGAACATGACCATGTTGAGGGTCATGTTGGAGGAGATGAGGGCTGGCCGCAATGAGGATCAGTTTCCTCCACCACCACCTCCACCGCCACCACCTCCATCGCCTCCACCCAGTCTTCAAGACGATAGCCAGAGTCACGTTGAGGGTGCCAGTCAGCTTACTGGTGTGATGGTACCCTACTTGGAGCCTGTTGAGGACCGTGACACGATTGACCGCCGGCTGAATGCTTTCCGCAAGCATAAGCCACCCTCTTTTGATGGATCGTTTTATCCTATTGTTGATGCTAGATGGCTTCAGGCGTTGGATAAGATCTTCAGAGTCATGCAGTGCACTGATCCACAAAAGTTGATGTCTGCGACCTATATGCTTAAGGGCGACGCACACGAGTGGTGGATGAACACCTCTCATGTCTATGAGATGCAGGGCCATGTGATCACATGGCCATTCTTCGAGAATTGCTTTTTGGGCAGATAATTTCCCTACGATGCGCATGAGATGAAGTAGGGGGAGTTTGACAGATTGGTGCAGGGCTCGTTGTCTGTTGACGAGTACTTGGCTAAGTTTAATGAACTGGTCAAGTTTGCACTTTTCAGGATTGCTATGCCTACTCCGACGTTCTTGGCTGCTAAGTTTCGTAGGGGACTTAATGAGGAGATAACTAATCGCATTGCTGGAGCTGCATCGAGAGACTTTGGGACACTGGTACAGCAATGTCGGGACATCGAGGATGTCTGTATCGTGAGTAAGGCCAAGAGGGCCAAAGTTGCGGAGGTTAAGGGAACTGGTAGTTCCACTTCCTGGAAGGACATGAAGTTTGCAGGTAAAGGTAAAGAGAAGCAGTTGGCTGCTAGGCAGGCGCCTAGTCAGTTCAAGAGGGAAATTCCATGTGGGGCCGTGTGCTACCGACTAGTTGATCTGTTTCCATTGTGGCAGGGAGGGCCACTACTCCAGAGATTGTCCGTCATTGATCGCGAGAGCTGCAGCAGTTCATGCAGTTCCATTGCAGATGGTCCCCCTTCCACCTACAGCGACACCTGCAGTGCCACCTGCCACTGGTCGTGTTTACACCTTGGATCGGCAGCAGTCAGATAAAGCTCCAAACCTTGTCAGAGGTACTGTTCCGTTGGTGGATCTGATTTTGATATTCTATTTGATTTCGGGGCGACACATTCCTTCATCGCGACCCCAGTTGCTGTGGGGCTTGAGTTGCCCATTACTTTGTTTTCTCCACTATTGCGGGTGACTACCGCCACCGGAGAAAAGTGTGATACCTCTACTGTACATCGAGATGTCGTGTTTTAGTGGGATGGCCGTGAGTTTTCGGTGGATTAGATAGGATTGCCGATGGCTAATTTGGAGATCATCCTTGACATGGATTGGTTGTCCAAAAGTTACGTGTGTTGGATTGCGTGATTGCATAACATGACGTATGAATTATGTTTATACATTGAATGTTGTATTAAAGTGTGTGATAATATTACCTGAGGAACTAGGTTGATTGAGTGAGTTATTAGCCATCAGAGTATTGTGGACTATCCTTGGGGGGATGTATCCGAAGAGGGTGCCTCTGAGGAGTTTGATTGGATACTCAGTTGATGTGTGATTCATTGAGTGGTCCTTGTGTACGAGGTACACTGGAGACTGGTATGATTACTAGTTCCTTGGTCGATAACCTATGTCATGGGTTTCCCTTTGGGGATTGGATCTTAGGGATGTTGACTCTTGGAAGTCCTGTGAGGGCACCAATTTGAGTTTGACTCATCGGGTGGTCCGGGTGCACGAGGTGCACAGATCAATCAGTTTTAGTTTGCGTCATGGTATAATAATACATTAAGAGACTTGAAATATGAGTTTAAACTCTACAACCACCAAGTGGTGGGATGAGTAAAATATATGAAGAGTGATATGCCAAGTTTGGCATGAAATGTAAGATGCCTTATGCCATTACATGTTGAGATAGTGCTTTATTTTAAAGACGTAAGAGAAGATATCTTATTGCTGGTGAGTGAGGAAAACTCTCTAGTCAGATTTGTTGAGAATGTGAAATTATCTTCAAGGAGTTAAGTGTGTAACACTTAGACTTTGTGGCAAGGCCACACGCGATCTGTCATATGCGAGGCAAGTGTATGTACAGTTAGTTTTGTGGATCGAGTGGTCTCCATGACTCTAGGTTAATATATAAATTATTGATATGTTCATATGTAGTTGGCATGTTAACACCATGGATAATGCTAAGCATGAAGTAAATGCCATGAACTGTGTAAATACATCGATGCTGTACCATCCTTTATTGACTTTCGATTTTGCAGATGCCATGGAGATTGAGGTATGATGTTGCATATAGTAATTATTTATTATGTTATTTGAATTGGAAAATTTTGCAGGTGTACGTGAACTAAGGTACGTTACTACGTGAATTGGTAAATTAACTAACATGTATTGATTATAATGAACATGATTATGATGTCGTATTGTGAAATGAATATGATTCTATTTTAGAATAATGATTTACTAAATTGTAAGTCAAGTTGAGGCTAGAGTCATGGAATAGGACCAAAACTCACCCGAGTTATTGTGAGGAGTAGAGTATGTGGGGTCAGGTCACCTCTATTGATGAAGTGACTGGTGATCCCAGAGAATCGAATGTCGATTTTGTTGTTATTAAGAAGTTTCGAGATCTGACAATGACCTCTTGGGTTGGGGGTGCACTTCTCGAGATGGAGACTGTGAGAGTCAAGAATGAATTGATGGAAAAGATCAAAGAGGGCAAGTGCAGAGATAGTGCCTTGTCTATGTGAAGAATCAGGACAACGTGTCATGGAACGAGGATGGTTTGTTGACCTTTCAGAAGAGGATTGTGATTCCTCGAGGTCTTTTGACTGAGAAGGTGATGACAGAGGCTCATAAGGACCAATTCACTGTACACCCTGGTGCTACTAATATGTACCAAGAATTGAAGAGAAATTTCTGGTGGCCGGGCATGGAGAAGGATATGTTGTTTATGTGTCCAAGTGCTTGATTTGCCAGAAGGTGAAGATAGAACACCAGATGCCGTCTGGTAAGCTTCAACCTCTTGAGATTTCCGAAATGGAAATGAGAGAGCATTTCCATGGACTTCGTGGTGGGATTGCCTAAGACTCAGGCTGGTTGTGACTCTATCTGGGTCATTGTGGACATATTGACGAAATCTACCCATTTTCTTCTGGTGAAGGTGAGCTTCACTACTGAGCAGTTGGCCAGACTTTATGTTCGCGAGATTGTGAGGCTTCACGGGGTGCCCGGGAGTATCATCAGTGATAGGGACCCGAAGTTCACATCTCGGTTATGGGAGGCGCTGCA
Source organism: Gastrolobium bilobum (assembly GCF_033153095.1). Classification (NCBI taxonomy): domain Eukaryota; kingdom Viridiplantae; phylum Streptophyta; class Magnoliopsida; order Fabales; family Fabaceae; genus Gastrolobium; species Gastrolobium bilobum. The sequence continues at coordinate 222,978 of NW_026897034.1, read as the reverse complement.
GGGAGCTTTCGGTACTCAGTTGAGATTGAGTACAACCTATCACCCTCAGACTGATGGACAGACTGAACGGACCATCCAGATAATGGAGGACATGTTGAGGGCTTGCACTTTGGAGCAGGGTTCAGCATGGGATAGGTACCTGCCATTGGTTGAATTTTCGTACAATAACCGTTTCCATGCTAGCCTGGGCATGGCACCCTCCGAGGCGCTGTATGGTAGGAGGTGTCGGACTCCTACCTGCTGGTCTGAGGTTGGAGATAAGGAGTTGTTTGGCTTGGACTTTGTCCAAGATACCACCCAGCAGATCCAGATGATCTGAGAAAAGCTGAAGTAGGCGCAGAATCGCCAGAAGAGTTACTATGATGTTAAACATCGTCCACTAGAATTCAGTGAGGGTGAGCACGTGTTTGTGAGACTTTCACCTGTCACCGGTGTTGGTCGGGCCCTCAGAGTGAGGAAACATAGCCCGCGATTCACAGGGTCATACCAGAGCCTTGGTAGATATTAGGTGGTTTGCTGTAGGTGGAAAAATATATATTCTGATGGAGGACGTTCCTCTATTTCAAATTAGCAAAGTGAAACAGATTTGTTCCCTTACTTCCAACCCAAGTGCGCAAGTGCACGCATCAAGTAATAATGGGTGTATTAATGCTCAGATTATCGTTCCTACGAGGATAGAACTCTAAATAATGCCTTAAACTATTTATTTTTTTTGGATTTCTCCACTGGTTTCCGGGGCTTCGCCCCGACTATGTCCAGTCCGACCCGGGTAGGTTACCTAGCATTGGCAGGTGACTCTCTCAGCGAGGATTTTCTGCATACACAAGGTCTTGAACTCGAGTCCTTGCTTAAGTGAACCCAAGTACCTTACCACTTGAGCCAACCCCTGTTGGTTGCCTTAAACTATTTTATAAAGAATGAAAATGAGAAGAAAAGTTAGTGATTGAACTGTCTGGTCAAACGTTCCCTACTGTCTTGACAACGTTCCTCAAGAACAGTAGGTTCAGTCTGATGGCAAACAACTCCTCGCGTCATTATATATTTGATCCTTCTTGATGAGAGAAGGTACGATAATAGTCATTGGAGATTGATAGATACAAGATTGAATAAAGTAAAAATAAAACAGTAATAACTATAATCAAGAGACAACAAGGTGAATGGTTTTAAAATAGTTTTAACACAAGGAACAGATTCACTGCTCCATTCTTAAACAATTATTTTCTCTGCTCTAGACTTAACACTTTTTGACTTTGTCCCAGTTTCTTAACTGCCAACTCTGATTCCTCAGCTCATGGACTGGATGGCTCACAAGTTTCCATATTCCTATGGCTCCCTTGACTCCAACATGTACTTGGTACAGAACCTTAAAATGGACGAAGTGGCCCCTTATTCCTAAGGTAACCAATAATAGTGTTGTTGCCCAAACACTACCTTCTCCCACTGGCTAAGCTGTCTGAAATCCCTTCCTTAAGGAAGTTTCTTTCTCAGTATGTGTTCAATTTCCATTGATACACAATGAATATAGATTACTTAGCTAGCTTCAGTACAAGAGTTTTGAAAATAACTTTTTAAGAACTTTGCAGCTTATCCGTTCCAATGATACTTCAGCCCATAGCTGTTACTTTAAACATAATTATTCTAAACTGAAGTCCCATAGACCCGAGATTCAGTTCAGAGATAACGAGTGGAAAGGAAAGAAGAAATACTTATATTGAAATAAAACAAGAAAGATTACAACAAAATGTAAAGTGGAGAAAATGGTTGATGCTCGTTAGGAGTCTCAAGTGAGTGATATAGAATAAGAGAGAAATGTTGTCACTTAACTATAGTTACAACTATACAAAATTAACTACAAACTAAATACTAAGTGATCTTCTTCTTAAGGAATTCAATCTCTTAGGAATTCGATGATGTCTTCGTGTTTGGGACGTCCTATTCTTGGAGTTAGTTTGTTGACTGAAGGAACGGGGCGGTGGCACAGTGCTTGGAAGCTTGCAACTTGCTAGATGGGACAGTTATTGTTGAGATTAGCCATTTTCTTGCAGTCTCCCATGTCTTGCTTTCTTCCCAGCCAATGAGAACTCTTTATTCCATGTTGTGCACGTTTCTTTGTTTTTTATTGATGCACCGCCTCTGCTTTATGGAGACTTTGTTTCCACGGTTCCTGCAAAGTGATCAGAAGCATTAAATGAGTGGAGCAGGTGCAATAAATGCTCTCAATCCGTTCCCCTTTTAATATGTTTTCCAAAGGATTACGTCATCATCCGTTCCCCCGCTGTGTTTTTGTAAAACAAGTGATTTTCATGCTGAAGTTGCTAATCAGTTGAGGGAACGAATGGTATTTTGCCTTCAAAATGGGCTTAGATAGGAACGAATTTACGTCCCATCAAACACCCCAAAACTAAACTGTTGGTTGTCCTCAAACAACTCATAAATAGTGGTTTATGCTGCTCAATTTCAAAGAATAGCTCAACATCAAAAACTTGAGCCAGTGAGCAATCATAATCTATTAAAAAAATGAACTATTTTCCATAGGTATAAATTAGAAAGAATTAGTTCCAAGGTAAGTAAGGTTGTTGATCTTCTGTCTCACTATCACTCAGGGTTTGGTGTTTCTCTGTCCATTCCTGGATGTGATTCTTCAAAACTTGCTTTTCTGTTGCTTTCCTATAAAGTGCAGATGTCTTCCCTTCCAAGGATCTTTTGAGAGGAATGTTTATGGAGGTGTGGAAGAATGGTGGTCATGATTATGGGGCCAAGGAACGTTCATTTTTGTGCTTTTGAACTGGACTTTTCTTGTTTGAGGGAACACCTTATCTTTTTGTACCTTTTCTTCCCTTGAAGGAAAGTTTTCTGGTATCTTTTTCTGAATTCTTTTGAATGGTTGTTCCCGTTTTCTTTGTTTTCCTTATTCTGACCTTTTTGCTCATTTTGGATCTGTTCCTTGCCCTTTTTGGTTGACCTGGTGATGATTATGGATGGAATGGAAGTGTGTGTATGGTTTTGTTTTGTTTGAATGAAAGAGAGTGAGTGTATGGTTGATCCTTTGTAGTGAAATTCATCTGTTCTTCAGCAGTACTTACAGCATCAAGGCAAGTTGAGAAGTTTCATTGTGGTTACACCTCAGGAACGCTCTCATAAGTAAGTGTTTGGCCTTTTTCGTTCCTTACCATCTTTAGCTCACACAGATCAGCATCCCTCAAAAATTTGAAGATTAAATTCTCTTCACTTTTCCTTTTTCAAGTACTCAGAGAAAGAATAAAAATGATTAATCATTGACTTTGTGTTTCATGTTATTGGCTATTCAAAATTGTACAACCATAATACTATAACTGAAATGTATGTACCAAGCAGTTTGAAAAAAAAGATTTTTTTTTTTGGGATAGTGTGGTTAGTGAACAATCCCAAAACTACGTTGCTGGAACGAAACGTATACTATTTGGACTTTGGAGTTGAACATCAGACGTTCCCTCCATTTGGGAGCCATGTGGTTAAGGTTAACCACCCCAAAACTTTGCTCTTGGTTAGAGAGCAAATGCATCCACTGGATTGCCTCCCAGTCAGCGCTTAGTTTAATGTCTTTAGCTAGACATGATACTTACCTTTCAGGTCTCTGGAGAAGTTGCTGAGGGAACTTCAGTGTCCCCTGGTAGTTTTCCTGGTGTTCTTGTATTGAGGTTGACAGCTATCTGTCCTAGGTGGGACTCAATGTTCCTAACCACTGCATCATTTCTGGTGACATATTCTTTGACATAGTTTTCCAGGGTGTTGATGTGTTGGTCATCTCTGTGGAACGAAACATAATTGGTTCTTCTTTGTTGTTCAAACATTCCACTGCTGCTGCCTTGTTGATACTGCTGCTGCTGATTGTTGAATGGTCTTTGGTTCATGGATGGTCACCATTGGGGATTATGGTTCTGATCTTTTGTTATAGTTCTTCCAGGAGTTGAGTTGGTGTTGCGTCCTGCTTGCTGATTGTCTCTGGCTTGGGTGAAGTTCCTGTTGCCAAAGTTCTCTACATAACACACCAATGCAGTAGATGGACAGTCTGTTGAATCATGAAGGTCACCACTGGCTGAGCATGGTTCAGTTTCAGCTGTTGTGAGTTGCAAGACTTCCATTCTTGGTGCTTCTTGATCAGCCTTCAGGTTCTTCACCTCATTCATGAGTGAGGCTAGCTGGGCTTCCATGACAGTTTGTTTGTCTAGTTCTAGCATGCCGGGCTTCCTTATTGGGCTCACCCTGTCTATTGGCCATTGGAGACATCTTTCTGCAGTGCCTTCTATGATTTCATACCTGGGTTCAAGCGTTCTTGTAAAAAAATATTCTCCTGCAGCAAAATCTAAAAGTGACTGAGAAGATGGTCAAGTCCTTTATAAAAAGATTGTAACACTCCCCAACTCTCTACCCTATGGTTTGGACATTCTCTGATGATGTCCTTGTATCTCTCCCAAGCTTTATAGAGATTTTCTCCATAAAACATCCTGAAGTTAGAGAGCTCTGCTATCATATCAGCTTGGCGGGACATAGGGAGAAACCTCTCTATAAACTTGTTAGAGAGTTCCTCCCACGAGTGTATTGATCCAGGGGTGAGAGTTTTCATCCATGTTTTTGCTTTTAAGCCCAAGGAGTGAGGAAATAACCTCAGTCTCATACTTTCCTCTGTCACACCCTCAACTCTTAAATTATCACAGATATCTTGAAATGTTGTGAGGTGTGTGTAAGGATCTTCTATAGGGAGTCCATTGAAGACTCCAGCTTCCCTAATCATGTGAAACATGATGGGTTTCAGTTCAAAATTAGGTGCTACAGGAGGGAGGATTACTTCTCTCTCTGGTGTGTTCCTGAAAGGAGCAGCCAAAGTTCTAAAGTTTTGTTCAGGAGGAATATCTTCATTATTATTCTGATCAGCCATATTTTCAAAAATTTCTTCCCTGAGGTTTCTTCTTCTTCTGTGAAAGGTACGTTCTGGCTCAGGATCAAAGAAAAAATCAGGTCTTTCAGTGGAGTGGTGAGAATCCGTTTCAGACTCTTCACTCATAAACCATAAAACACAAGTTATATGAACAACAGAATCAGTGACAAGAAATAAATGAAAAGAAAATATGAACTATACAGAGTATATACTAAAAACAGTAATAAGAACAAAATTTAGTGTTTCTATCCCCGACAACGGCGCCAGAAACTTGTTGGGTGGTTTGCTGTAGGTGGAAAAATATATATTCTGATGGAAGACGTTCCTCTATTTCAAATTAGCAAAGCGAAACAGATTTGTTCCCTTACTTCAAACCCAAGTGCGCAAATGCACGCATCAAGTAATAATGGGTGTATTAATGCCCAGATTATCGTTCCCACGAGGATAAAACTCTAAATAATTCCTTAAACTATTTCATAAAGAATGAAAATGAGAAGAAAAGTTAGTGATTGAACTGTCTGGGCAAACATTCCCTACTGTCTTGACAACGTTCCTCAAGAACAGTAGGTTCGATCTGATGGCAAACAACTCTTCGCGCCGTTATATATTTGATCCTTCTTGATGAGATAAGGTACGACAATAGTCATTGGAGATTGATAGATACAAGATTGAATAAAGTAAAAATAAAACAGTAATAACTATAATCAAGAGACAACAAGGTGAATGGTTTTAAAACAGTTTTAACACAAGAAACAGATTCACTGCTCCATTCTTAAACAATTATTTTCTCTACTCTAGACTTAAACACTTTTTGGCTTTGTCCCAGTTTCTTAACTGCCAACTCTGATTCCTCAGCTTATGGACTGGATGGCTCACAAGTTTCCATATTCCTATGGCTCCCTTGACTCCAACAGGTACTTGGTACAAAACCTTAAAATGGACGAAGTGGCCCCTTATTCCTAAGGTAAACAATAGTGTTGTTGCCAAAACACTACCTTCCCCCCACTGGCTAAGCTGTCTGAAATCCCTTCCTTAAGGAAGTTCCTTTCTCAGTATGTGTTCAATTTCTATTGATACACAATGAATATAGCTTACTTAGACAGAGAAATACAAAAAACTTCAGTACAAGAGTTTTGAAAATAACTTTTTAAGAACTTTGCAGCTTATCCGTTCCACAGATACTTCAGCCCATAGCTGTTACTTTAAACATAATTATTCTAAACTGAAGTCTCATAGACCCGAGATTCAGTTCAGAGATAACGAGTGGAAAGGAAAGAAGAAACACTTATATTGAAATAAAACAAGAAAGATTACAACAAAATGTAAAGTGGAGAAGATGGTTGATGCTCGTTAGGAGTCTCAAGTGAGTGATACAGAATAAGGGAGAAGTGTTGTCACTTACTATAGTTACAACTATACAAAATTAACTACAAACTAAATACTAAGTGATCTTCTTCTTAAGGAATTCAATCCCTTAGGAATTCGATGATGTCTTCGTGTTTGGGACGTCTTATTTATAGGCAGAAGAGTGAGTGGCAATCTTGTAAAATTCCTTGGAATTGGTTTCTTGACTGAAGGAACAGGGCGGTGGCACAGTGTTTGGAAGCTTGCAACTTGCTAGATGGGACAATTATTGTTGAGATTAGCTGTTTTCTTGCAGTCCCCCATGTCTTGCTTTTTTCCCTGCCAATGAGAACTTTTTATTCCCTGCTGTGCACATTTCTTTGTTTTTAATTGATGCGCCGCCTCTGCTTTATGGAGACTTTGTTTCTATGTTTCCTGCAAAGTTATCAGAAGCATTAAATGAGTGGAGCAGGTGCAATAAATGCTCTCAATTCGTTCCCCTTTTAATATGTTTTCCAAAGGATTACGTCATCATCCGTTCCCTAATGTGTTTTTATAAAACAAGTTATTTTCATGCTAAAGTTGCTCATCAGTTGAGGGAACGGATGGTATTTTGCCATCAAAATGGGCTTAGATGGGAACGAATTTACGTCCATCAGTAAAGTAGGACCTGTTGCCTACCGACTTGCCTTGCCTCCGAACTTGGCCAACATCCACGACATGTTTCACGTGTCTCAGCTTCGGAAGTATATTGTGGATCCTTTGCACGTGGTGCAACAGGACGATGTGGAGGTTCAGGAGAACTTAAAGACTCCCGTCAGACCACTCAAGATTCTCGATCGTGGCGAGAAGAAGCTTAGGAGCAAGATCATTCTGATGGTCAAAGTGCAATGGACAGGAAGAACTCCTGGGGAGTGTACTTGGGAGAGAGAGGACGAGCTTCTCCGGCAGTACCCCAAGTTTCGGGACATGTATGTTTCTGATTTTGAGAACAAAATCTTTAAAAAGTGGGATGAATGTAAGAACCTGCACCGTCAAATTAGGAATTTAATTAAGTAATTAGGAAATTAATGAGATAATTCCATAATTGACCATAATAATTATGAGAAGGCTTAAATAATTATGGTAAGTGATTAATTATGCTGAAAGTCGCTTTTCTAACGAAAAGTGCAGATAGCGGTTCTGCTCCACGGTGTAAATGCGTACCGATGAAGTATCCCGGAAAATTATGAAAAGTATGTGTATGTCACTAGAATAATATATAGGACTAGCATAACAAGTTTCAGGTCAAAATAATGAGAACTGGTGTCAGAACTGATACTGGCTAAGTAAAAGCGCGTACTGAAAAAGTACTGCGAAAAATAAAATAAAAATATGAAAAATCCCAGAAAAATGACTAAGTTCAGATTCCAAAGTTTGGGATTAAAATGATAAACGTAGCTATTAGTACTAATACAGTGCGATTAAAACTTAAGTGGCCTATAGAAGGCATTGGCACATGGTCCTAGGTCATTCCTTGTGGCTTCTACGTGAGAGTCCTTGCAGCTGACCAGCCTCCACTGTTCCATTTCCTTCTCTCTTTCATCTTTGAACCAAGGAGCCACCTTTCTCCATGAAACCTTCACCTAAATACCATTGTTGAGTGAGAGTTGGTCTTGTGAGGGTGTTAGTGCTTCCTAGTTGAGTGTGAGCTTCTGAGTTTGAGGTGTTGTGAGCTGACTTCCTTGATGGTGAAATGGGAGCCCTTGTCTTTGTAACATCCCGTTGTACACCGGTATTGTTAACATTAATTATGATATTAAGCGTAGTTACAATCACATCAATTCATTTATAAAAAATGCGAGTAAACTTTTTCTGTTTATTACGCGAGCATTTAAAACAATAAAAAACGTAATAAATAAAAGCTGTGACCGTAACTGTGAACTCTCTGCGGAATAATTATTTAACTACTTTTATAACAGATGTTACATCTCTCAAGTCACTAAGGGGTTTCCATAAACCCACTTAGCTAAAATCTCACTTTTACGTTTTCTACCTATCCGAACATGGTTCAGTGTCTGAATTACTGCGGACAAACCACATTCTACAAGCCTCCCATCTTTTGATATGTTATTCTACACTTAATTACCTCTCTAGGAAGCTATCACACGAGTCATAAAGTTCTTGTTTACTCCGGATATCGCTGTTTGAAGTTGGACAAGGAAATCTGCCAGCCAACCCCAAAATAGCTCCAAACATTCTTCACTCAATCAATTATTCTGGAAAATCCACTCAACCCTTTTCTCTCAAATTTTTATACAACAAACTAGACACCTCAAGATTCAATTTTACATATCGTACACTTAATTTTACCAAGAAACGAAACAGGAATAATTTTCCCAAAATCGGTCCAGATCAGCCCCATGTGCAAGGACCAACAGGGAAGTCAGTGTTCTTTGCCTCCTACAGGCCGACGCCCTACCCAGAAAATCCCAAATGTTACCACAAGATAGAGGACATCACAATCTTCAAAACGGTGTATGGAACGTCTCTAATGGACCTCTGTGGAGGGAGATATGCTCTTCCGAAGTTCACTTAAATTCTGCCAATTTCTAGAAAATTCGCCAGAGTTTCCTTTGTTTTTCCAATAATCCCCAAGTTTGCAAAAGTGTCATATGACCTCAATTTGTACCTAATAATCATTGGGTGGCACACACAAAGACCAGCAATGCCTTGGGCCTCTTACAACCCATCACAGTTTATATCAAATTACTCAATTTCCATCACTTTACTTATATTTTCAAACTTAACATATTTCAATCACCATAATCCATTTGCGTGCATTCTTTGAATTATAAAGCATCATTCACATCCTAGAATAGGCCTATTTCCGTTTCATCATATTACATACTTCATGGTTACATCAATTCATGTACAAATTACAAATCTTTCAAGTGACATATTACACTTTACAAATCATAACCTTCAAATAACATAATACATACCCCAAAATAAACATGGTACTCAAGACTAAACTTAGACAAAATATACATCATGAACAAAATGATAATAATTCTCCTAATCATATGCATTGTTCATGACCTAAGTCTAGCCCAGGCTCAATGGCAACTAAAAAATGCAAAATAACAAATCCTATGTCCAATCACCCTACGGGCTTCTTGCCCACCGCTCCAGTACCACTGCTACCTCCTGAAATAAAGCTCCCAAAGCGGGGTGAGATATACGAATATATCTCAGTAACCTAGAGGTTCTGGAGAATACTCCGCCCAATGGCTCACTTCGATGCATATAAATAACATAATATAACATCCGAAAACGGGATAAAATAAGGGATTTAATGAAATAGGGGAGCACAGGGATACAAAATACGACGAAGCTGGAATGGTCAATGCCAAAACCACGCAACGTCCAGCCTATTGGCTCGGCATATAAGCCTACGGGTTTCAAACCAAGGCGTGTTCCCAGAACATCAAACCAAGGCACCCTCCATCCATAACCACCCGAGACTTCCTAGTGTGCTCCTATCTGGATCACACACCACGACCCCAGGTTAAATCGAACTCCCTCTCGGAGACCTATTCAGTGGAAGTTCGTAACGCCCGCAGGCAAACAGTCTACTGGCCAGAGACACGATACATCCTATGTACCAACACACATACAATATGCATGAACATGTTATCCTATATTATTTACATACACTTCCTACCATTACCCTCAACGGGCATGGTGGAACACACAAGGGGATCAAGCCCCAGTACCAAGAGGTTACCTGTATAATCCTCTCCTGCAGCTCCACTGCAATATATTTTCCGAGCTAGGTACACAACAGAAATGCCTACACAGAGGACATTCCCAATTAATTACCATTCATACAAACACATGCAAGTTATTAACTCTACAAGCATGGTTCCAAAATACTCACCACAATCCCACTTGGTCCGGGACCAAGGGCAACCCACCGAGCTCACGGTCCGGGGTTCAGATCCACGTACGGCAACCTACAATGACCATGTACAGATCATCAACACATGGCAAATCTATCAAAATCCAAAAACGTCAAATTCCTCCCCTACACCATGGTAGGTTCGACCATTAGTGTGTTAATTTATAATTTATTTTTCTTTATTTTCTTTTCATTTTTCTTAAGCATTCTTAGGTTACCAAAATACCATTTTAGGTGTCACTTTTCATTTTACACCATCCTAACATCATCTTGCCCAATTATTTCCTTCTAGGGACAATACACTATCCAATATTTTTCCATTAATTTTCAAAGCTTCCAACCATCACACAACCCTTCTAATTACCATTTAACAACATAATATACCAATCATACAATTCCACAACATCACATTCCTCATTCTCCCCATTATGGCCGAATTGTACCAAGCCATATACCAAGGATTATTCCATCCAATTCAACTACTCCACACATCATACAATCCTATTATCAAATCATATAAACATACAACAATCCAATTACACAATCCTAACAACAATGTCCAACACAAAGTCATGACATTTCATCCAAATTTTCCTAAGTTATAAGCACATTTTCTCAATAATTTTTATTGCATTTATAGCTCCAACACATCATTCTAAGACATATTTATCTAATACACATTTTCCATTTGAGCTCTCTAACTACACAAATCAAACAAAACCACTTTAGGGTTCATGAAACTAAATCAATTAATCAAACCATTAAAATGTGATGAAACTTACTCAAAAGGTTGGTATAGGGCTCCTCCACATCATACTAAACCATTGGAGCTCCAAACAACTCCATGAACACAAATCTAACACAAAGGGCCACGGGTTTTGGGGGGGGGGGGGGGGGTTTCTCAAAATATAGTGGGTTTCATGGCTTAATACTACTACCAATGGGTTTGGGAGGTGGTTTCCAACAAATTTCAAGACAAAAATCACTTGATTTGGTTAAGATTTGATGAAGTTATGGAGGGAAGAAATTAAAAACTAAAATGGACCAAGAGGGGGCGGGGGTTGTCGCGGTTTTGGAGAGAGAAGGGAAAGGAGAGTGATGATGAATAGTGCCATGACAAGTGGCCTTAAGTAATTTAAGTGGGGTGGGCCCCACTGCCACCTCACGCGATTTCAAACTAATTTAAAACTCCCGCTTAATCCACTAAACGTCCGTAAATTCATAACCTATTTAGAAACTCTAATTTTTAACATTAACCATTGTCCTTTAATTACTTTTGATCAGATAAATTCGGAGCTTTTCGGTCGTTCAGAGAAAATGTTGTTTTAAGCTGTTACGCGCGTCGTGGGCACGCTTCCCCAAACTTACTAAGTTCCGTCAAATTTCATCAGAAATTATATTTCCTAGTTCTATACACCATTTATAACTTATATCCAAACTTAGAGCTCAAAACTCAATCAGCACATTTTACGGTGCAATCGTACTGCATTATTTTTACCCGGTAAAAACACTATTCACAGAATTTTCTGAAACTTGCCTGACCACTCAATTTTTTGTTCTGAATCCATTTCCAGGGTTATTCTCATCATTTGAGATCTTCTACTCAATTTTACCTTCCTAGGATTGTGTGTTTGGCTATTTAACGTTTTACCCTTTCTTGTATTTTAGCCTAATTTCCAGGATTTTCACTAATCCATCCCTTTATTCCTCATTTAATATAATAATATATGATTTTAGAAATGTAAGGTGTTATATTCTTGCTTGTGGAAGCTCCAAGCAGTGACCTTTGAAGAGGAAGAACCATTCTTGATCACCATTTTCGTGTACCCTTGGAGTCAGCACCTTGGAGCTGACTTGTGAGCTCCAAGAGCCCTTGTGCTTGCAGTTTTGAGCCTTTGGGTAAGCACCATCACTTTGCTCATGAGTTTTAGTTGTTTAAAGGTTGAGTTTTGGCATGTTAATGAGTTAAATAAGTAACCAACCTGAACATGAACCTAAAAGTGATTAAAAATGCATGCTTGGACGTCCTAATGGGTTAAAAGTTGAACCTTGGGAGTGATATCTCGCGAAATGCAGAAACTGCATTTTGTCGCAAAATATCCGGATATGATATCCGGATAATGATATCCGGATATGGGGTTGGAAATATCCGGATATTGATATCCGGATATGGGACTTGTGATATCCGGATATGGCCCCGACAAATATCAGGATATTCTGGGAATTTCGAGGCAGTAACGGTTCTGTGCATACAGAACTGTATTTTTGGGTTTGCGGACCCATGCTTGGTTAAGTTAACCTCTGTAATAATTAATCTAAGTCAGAATCAATGAGATTAAGGGCTTATAGATTTGTGAGAAGCCTAAAGACATGAAACGTAAAAGGAAAGCGTTGTCCATATGTCATATGCTTGTAGACCTTGATTGTTCATATTATTGCTGGTATAAAACAGATTGTGATTCTGCTGTTTGTGGACTTTGAGCTTGGTTGGACTCTTGGTTGGATAGTTAGCTTGCGAGGTAAGCTTTCGTGTCCTCGGTTTAGCCATTGTTGGTTCCACCATACCCTATGGGGGGATGGTTTATATGCATGATGTGTTTTCATGTATTGATTTTGAAATGCTGTTGAGCTGTTATGTGCAAGTGCTTATAATATGCATGTGTTGTTCCACCTAGACGGTAAGCATGTGTATGTAGTAGACATGCCATAGGGTGATTCTGTGGGTGGGTGTAAGTAGTACTTGCACCGAATGTAGGTAATAGACGTATGTAAATCCTGCATTTATCTGGCCAGTAGAATAGTTGACACACATGACATGATTATTCTGCTGCATTGCACTGATTTTGGAACTTATACTGATTTACTGCTTTTAGAACTTATATTGTACATGTAAGTGCGCTTGGGGTGGAGAAATCCTTGAGGACCCCTTGTCTTACTGAGATTTCTGTTTAGAGATCTCACCCCACGTTTGGGGCACATATTTCAGGTTCAGGAAACTCGGGGGTTGAGACCTCGGGCGGCAGGAGGCCGGAGCTGAGTTAAGATTACGCTTTTATAAAGATATGCTTGGATGCTGATCTGCTTTATATTCATTATCATGTTGTTGTTGTTGAGACTCTGTTGGGCTTTGTTGCCTTATTTGGTGAGCATGGGGTTTGTCCATGCCACATTGATTTCTGTTATGTTTGAGTTTATCTGAGTTGTCTAATGTATCAGGATATTGTTCGGACTACGTGTTGTAGTTCCGTGACTTAGATACTCACAATTATTTATATATTGAGGTTATTCAGTGTATTTAGCTTTATTGCAATTTACATACAGACGATGTTTTGAAAAGGAACTAAGTAATCAACTTGGTTAATATTAATAAGGGGTTTGCATTTATCATTTAACATGACACAACAAAGTTTTCTACACACACAATATTTTGTGGGGCCCACACTTTTTGAAGCAAAAAAATAATAAAATATTTCGGCATGCAAAACGAATCTCTATAACATTACACAATCACTTTTTCTACAACACAACTCTTATAAAAACCCTATTAATAAAGTCATAATTGAAAAGAAAAAGTTATTCCGCAATTTTAATTAAGCGTAGCTTAATACGATGACATGATAACAAAGCGGGTATATACGGGGTGTTACAATACGCAATTTCCATTTGAGCTCTCTAACTACATCAATCATACAACTCATGCTCTAGGTTTTCAAATTTAAAGTTCATGAATCATCCATGAAATGTGTTGAAATATACTCACAAGCTTGGCCTAGGACCCCTCTACGTGATACCCAAGCAATGACTTGAACACACAACTCCAAAAACCTCCAATTTCCTCTAAGGGGAGCGGCTGATTTTGCCTATTTTCTCCCAAATGAGTGAGTTTCAAGGAAAACTAATCGGTGAGATGTGTTTGGATGATGATTTCCAACAACTTTGGTGACAAACTTTGTTGGATTTGAGTGAGTATGGAGGGAGTTAGGAGGAGGAGAAGATTTTGGAGAAATTTTCCCCTTCCATGGTGTAGGGCTCGACCTTGAAGAGAGAGAAAGGGAAAGATAATGATGAATAGTGGATTTGGTTCATGTGTCATAATTTAACTTAAGTGGGGTGGGTCCCACTGCCACTTCACGCAATTCAAACTAATTCAATCTCTCGCCCATTCCACTAAACGTCTATAATTTCATAACCTATTTAGAAACTCTAATTTTTAACATTAACCATTGTCTTTTAATTTCCCTTGATCAGATGAATCCAGAGTTTTCCGGTCGTTCGGAGAAATTGCAGTTTTAAGCTATTATGTGCGTCGTGGGTACGCTTCCCCAAACACACTAATTTCCATCAATTTTTGCTAGAAAGCATATTTTCTATTCGTATGTACCATTTATAACTTATATCTAAACCTAGAGCTCAAAATTCATTCGGCATGCTTTACGGTGCAATTGTACTGCAATATTTTTACACGATAAAAACACTATTCACCGAATTTTCAGAAACTTGCATAACCACTCAATTTTTCGTTCTGAATCCATTTCCAGGGTTATTTTTCTCATTTAAGACCTTCTACTCAATTTTACCTTCCTAGGGTTACATGTTTGGCTAATTGCCGTTTTACCCTTCCTTTGTATTTTGACCTTAATTTCAGGATTTTCACTAATCCTACCATTTAATCCACATTTAATATATTAATATACGTTTTAGAAATGTGAGGTGTTATAAAATACAAGTGACTCGGTATGACCCAGTATGAATCGAAGTGAACCGATCAATTTTACTAAAACTAGTGACTCTCCAAGTCTAAAAAGAAAAAAAAACTTGGTTGGAATGAAACCGAACAGTGTAGACACATAGAAGAAGGATGAGGAGAATGAGAAGAAGGAGGAGGAGTCGAAGATGATGAAGAAGGAGTCGAAGACGTCAGAAGAAAGATCGGCCATGATATCCGACCATTGAAGAGGAAACACAACGAAAGAGAGAAAAGTTGAAATTTGAAAACTAGCACTGAAGAGAGAGAGAGAGAGAGAGAGAGAGAGAGACTTATATTTTTGGTTTCGTATGCACCACTCATTTCTTATCTTATCTCATTCTTTTTCAATTTTTTTATTATTTAAATTTACAATTTTTTATTTCTATTATTTTCACTTTTTTTCTTTTAAAAATATTATTTTCACTTTCTTTATTATAATGGATACTGCTACATTTGTTTTTATTTGTTTGATTTTGATACCATAAATATTTATTTTTATGCCATATTTTTTAAAAAAAAAAATTGAAATATAAAATATAGAATTTAAATTTATATATATTTATTGGTTCAAGTAGTTGAACCAGTGACCTAGTACCTCAACCGGCTGGATCACTGGGTCGGGTCTGATAATATTGTTTTGGAGCATAAATGACATAGTTTAGGGTAATAATTTTTTAAATAACAACTAAATCTTTACTAGCTGTAGTAAAATTAATAAGAACTATAAGAAGAATATAGAGATAAGAGAGATTGGGAAATGAATTCTTATTGTATTTTCATATACATGATGCTTTATATATGCCTTATTTATAGGCTCAGAAAACATGAAAGACATAATAACTACAATTACTTCTCTAACGGTCATAACATTTTCAACAGTCATAACGTCTCTAATGATTATAACATCTCCAACAGTCATGACAGTTATATAATGGATTGGACAGCCATAAATTGTTCATAACACTAGAAACTTTTTTGTGAGGATGTTCATCATGTTTTCAAAAATTCGGACAATGGAATGGATTTATTGAGATAGGAAATGTAGTTTTCAAAAACTATAGTGTCCCCGATCATATTATTAGAGGCGCCTGAGTGATGTTGTTTTGTCCTTACTAGCATTCAAAGCATGTAAATGATTACCTCATTTTTTTCTTCTTCTACTGATGCTATATCACCACTTGTTCCATCAATTTGCATCATTTGTTGAAGTAATTTATGCAGTAGTTCCAGATGCTCCTTGCTACACTTATATGATCTTTTTTTTTTTTTTTTTTTGGAAATTTACTTATTTGATCTTCTTTATCTCAACTATATTTGAAGAGGTTGTATTGCCACAGTAGTCCCTTCCACGCGATCACTTGCATATAAATTGGTTTTCTATGAATGAACCGGAGCATATATCCTCAAAATCCTCAACTCTCAAAATGTATTTATCACCAAATTACTTTAATATATTCTTCTATTTTTATTTTGAATTTATAATAAAAATTAAAAATTAATACAAACTATTTTTTTGTGAAATTAATATAAAATAAAGGAGGATTATATTTACGAAATATAAATATTCATAAAAATAATATTTCAGAAAAATGTATTAGCCACCTAAATTTATAGTTAAGCTTATAGAATAAGGGAAAATTATTTGTCCTTTTAAATAGTGTAACTTATATTCTTTTAGCAATTTATAACTATGTATACTAAGGGTATTACATAATTATAATATTAAAGTTGTACTTTTATTCTCTCTTCAGATACTATTTGCTGACATGAAAAAAGTATAATTTTAATATTATAACTATGTACTACCTTTAATATATAGTTATAAATTACTAAAAAGACATAAAATACATTCTTTAAAAGATAAACTTTTAACCCATAAAATAAATAGAATCTAAAAGCATGATTCCAACTCAACTTAAATGCCCACAACAGGTTATATTTCACACTGCATCAGATATGCCCAGAGAAAGAGAACAAAATTTATAGAAAAAGTGGGGGCTTTCAGACGCGGGAGAAAGAACCGCAGGGGGCATATCCAATCCAATATTCCCCGACCCTATAGCATTCCAAGAGAAACAAAATTGACATCAAATAATTTATTTATTTTTTCGTAGATATAACTTATTATAAGGATATAAAGTTGAAATGCACGTGAGGAATGAGGATAGTCAATCCCTTATATATACTTTCTTACCGGGGAAGCTTGGAATAATGTTTATAGTTCGTAATCAGAGCTATGTGCTTTGCAATTCTACAGTTGACAAATATGTGCGTGACCACAATTTTGAAGCAACTCAACCAAAATGATAATTTTTTAAATATTCCTTTTTAAAAAAAAAAAATGTTGTATACCTTTTTTTACGACAATGATGTCACGATAATCCACTCCCAATTATACATAATAATTGGGGAATAAATTGATTGTTAATCTTATAAAAGTTTTTAAAAGTCTAACTCATCATATGTTATGCGTTTCTTCACATATTATAAAATATTTTGACATAATGTGTTCATTTGACTGATTGTTTCTTCCTGTTTGTTTCAAAATCCTTCATATGGTGTGTTTAAACATTACACACACACACACACGATACATATAATTTATTGTTGGTCCATAAATTAAAATTAAATGTTAATAAATTAGAAGTGTTATTCCTCGGCCGGATGGGGAGTGATAGGTAGGTAAAACCTTTTCCAGAATAGTAACTCCAGGATTCAAATCCTTCACATTGCTTAAGTTGCATTTCATTTCCACTGCAACAAACCAGTACTATTGGCTAACGTTGGATCTCTTTTTAATAGGAAGGAAAAATAATTAAAAAATTGAAAATGTATATTACTAGACAAAACGTAATAGAAAAGATTGATAAGCAGTTCAAAGAGGGTGAATGTCAAAACGAACAGATTCATTTGCAAGTTGGTTCATCAACATGCAAACTCTAGCAATACCTGCAGTTGACTTGCAATTTTCAACCTGCCACGATAGCCTAGAAGAGCAACACATAGCAGGTTAATATTGATGGATGTATATGAATAGATGGTCCCTCTTAGTTTTCAGAACATCATTTAATTCGTGATAATGACGAATATGTCAGCATATACCAATAAAATGTTATTTCATGTGACAATGTGATGTATATGATGGTGGCTATAAATAGGGGGTTTGGTCATTCACTATTTGGCATAAGAATTAAGAAGAGAGGGGTCTTGTATGTAGATGAAGAGTCATGTCTGGTAGCCAAGGATGGCTTGCCTAGCCAAACCAATTCATGGGACTTTGTCTTGTTTGAAGATATGGAACCCCATGTTTGGTTTATTGGCAAGCATCCTTGGCTTGTTGACTGTCTCTTGTCTTACATGCTAGACCTTTTCACTCTTCCCATACCATATGAATCAGCAAAACCTACACTGTTGCTGTTCATTTAATTAAGAAGTCATACAACTAGCTAATGAAAGCCATGCATTTTTGTTATAGCATATATGTATGCATCCTATAAGATATAAAATGCTGCTCTTAATTTCTGGAAATCTATGTTGCTTAGTGTAATGCTATTCTTGCTTTGGCTGTCCAAGGGAATTGATTTGGAACCAAGTTCTTTCATGGTACGTATATCCCATTGCTACCTAATAAAAGTAAATTGAAAGACAACATTTTAAGTTGGTTGTTTTTAAATTATTCTGAGGCTTAGCATTTCCTTGCTCAGATCCAGAAGCGAGCCGTTTATTTCATTTATGATTCTAATCTTATATCAACCAGAAACCCAAATCCTTTTCCCCCATTAACCTATATATTTGTAGCTAGTGTGTTCTTTTTAAAGAGCATCTCTGCTCTGACTCTTGTTATGATAGCGACGCATATCAATGTATAGTAATATTACTGTATTTAAAGGTCGATAGAAAATAGAAGAAAATAACATTATGTTTCAAGACTAAAATAATAAAGATACTGTACTCCCAAGACCGAGATACATAAATGAAATAAAATATTAAAATATCACTTGTGAGAAGGTCTAAATCATATTATTTTCAATTAATTAGTATTATTTCCAAATGGTATGAGTATAACCTAATAATAATAATAATAATAATAATAATAATAATAATAATATATTATTATTATTATTACATGGTCACATAAATCATACGTGGCATATTGTGTATCTTCTAAATTTTGAAGGTGAAAATAACTGGAATATCTATTAGTATGAATTACAAATTTATAAGATTAGTTTGAAGTTGAAAATTTGTGAAAATTAATAAAAAAAGAAATAGACACAAAAATTTCATACGTGCAATTTCAATATTAGAGGAATTATTCATTTTACATGCCTGTGTACCGAACCTGATGTGATCATGTTGTGGTTTGGTCTCTGGGGAGATCTTGAATTTGATTATTGTTGGGAATCATCTTCCTTGTGCTTATATAGTACTACGTTTGGAGGTGGGATTATAAATTTATCTTTTCCCACATATGATTTGTTGAGATAAGGTTTTTTGGACTTCTTGATCGATGTTGATCAAAGATCATTGAAAGTGGCTCCTATACGTGCTCTAAGGGGAGAAAGGTTGTAATCCATAATGAAATGGTCAAGGGAATTTCTTGGCATCATATCTGGATAATAATAAAAAAATATTTTAGCAGGAAATATATATCTAAAGATATATTATGTCTTATAGAAGTAGGGAAGAAGCTTCCTTTTCGAATGAAGGAACTTAAGCTGTTGGGGAAAATGGGTCTTCAACAAAGCAAATCTCCAAATTGGATCTCAAGTGAAAGGGCCAAAGAACTGTATCCAATTGAAGTTTCTTTTCATTTATTCTCTCTCTCGTTGCTTTTCTGTTTTTTATTATTATTTTTTGACCTTCTTTGTACAATGAATCCATGGTGTGCATTAATTTAGAGGCAAAAGATTTGAATAATTTGAAAAGTATCATAAATTCAAATGTAATGTTAATTTAATGAAAGTGTGTTGGTTCATGTTCCACATGCTTCATTTCACTTAAACAAAATCTTATGTTCAATTAAGTCCTTGTGAATGTCAAATTTTTTTTGGGAGAGCTAACCCCACTTTAATGTGGATGTTTCCGACTCAAACAGAATTATTTTCCGTAAAAAATATCTGTAATTTATAATATATATATATATATATATATTTATATATATATATATATATATATATTTATATATATATTTTACTAGAGATGCATGGATTCACGACTTTACACTTATATAAGCTGCTCTATTTAATTTGAGGTGACTTTATTTCAATGTGTTTCTACTCTATTTAATAATGATGAATAATTACGCCAAGATGCAAATGAATGTTGGATAAACAATATTTTATAAATTTGAATCTATGGCACATCCAGATATTGCATAAAGAAGAAGAAGAATATCGTGGACTAAGAAGCGTCACCTATATGACATAAAGAAGTAAAACATAATAATAATAATAATAATAATAATAATAATAATAATAAGAGTAAATACCATTTTTGGTCCTCAGCAAATTTTACGATGTCCGCTTTAGTCCCTAGTAAATAAAAAGGCTCATCGTGGTCCCTAAGAAATTCAAAATGGACCCCTTTTAGGGACTAATATTCAAAATTGGAGGGACGATGCAAGTGAGAGCGAAAGGAAAAAGAGAGGGATTTTTTAATCTAACACTTATATCCTAAAACATAGAATAGAATCTAAAAATAAATAAATTATACACAATATGTAAACAAAAAAAAATATTAAATTAAAAATAGAATACATAGGATATAATATTAATAATAATAAAAAATAATAAAAATAAAGACTATAAAAAAGAATATATATAAATATCAAAAATAGAAAATTAAATAATAAAAATATTCTATTAATAAAATTCACAATTATAGTGAAATAGAAAAATACTAATATAGTTAAATAAAAACGAACAATCATAATATTATGTAGCAGAAATCAAAGAAAATATCATTTCATCTTGTGAGTCTTACACTCACAATAGTTATAAGAAATCTTCAAACTTAACCACTTTCCCTCGCAAATGACTATGAAATTTTTAAATTTAAAAATTTTCGCCAATTTTTTTTTGGTAAACATAGGATCGCCAAAATTTAAAATTATATATGTGTGTGTGAGGTTAATATTATTCATATTGTACAAGATAATTTGATCACGTATACTGATATGAAAATATAGAGTCATATGAAGAGAAAATAAAATTATGAATATATTCATGTGTTTTCTGTTTCTGTTTCCTCCTCATCATATAAAGTAGTGTTTTAAAACCCCACCCAGCCCCCCGGGTCAACCCTGACCCCTTTGCTTTGAGGGTTGGAGTCACAAGTTGAACCCTAAACCAATCAATTTCACCGTTAGATCAATTATGTCGATCCAACAGTTATATTTATTTTCATCTATGTATGGTTATGATTCCTCATATTCACATTAAATATGAGGAATCATAATCATACAAAGGTAAAAAAAATATATAAAAGTCACCGTTAGATATGAATAATAATGAGTCAAGAATATGACAAAAAAATCCCAGTACGATCAGATGGTAGATGAAGGAGATATCAAAGAATAATCAAAGATTTCTCTTTCTTATCTTAAATTAGCGTATTTTCTAAAATGGTTATCTCCCTCTTTTCCTTACTCGTGACTGATTTCCATACTCTCTTATCATCAAAATGCTACTTACACACATTCAAAGTTAGGGACCTCAAGACTAATTTTTTTACAAGGGGCTAAAGTGGGGACCATAGTCCTATAAATGATCAAATTTAGGGTTAAGGGTTTAAGGTTTATGCTATTCACGCACGTTCAAAAGGCTGCTGAACATCTTGAATTGGGAACCCTAGCTTTCTTTATTGGGCTGGACTTGACTTTTAATTAAGTGGTTAAAGCCCAACTACAAATACCAATGCCCATTTTGGTGGCATCGGAAGCATGTGTCACTTTTCATTTAATTTGTACAGTGATGACGACGAGGGTGGTTGGAACAGGAATCTTTCAGACATTTTTCCTCTGCTTCTCATTATTGAATAATTTTTACACACACCTTAAATATCAACAGAGTCTTATCTTTCCTATGATTAGTTGACATAGACACTACTGTCATTACATGCACTCAATGTCTGCCATAAAGGATGCGGCGACATATTTAATGATTTTTTCTCATACGCATGATGCGGTGACCAATTTATGCCTGTGTCCCTTTTAAATTTGATTTATATATTATTTTTGAATTTTGTGAGGGAATATATTTTTTGTTTCCCTCGCAATTTGGGAAGGAATATATTCCCTCGCAAATTGCGAGGGAATTTGAGAGAAAATATATTCCCTCGCAATTTGCGAGGGAATTTGTGAGGGAAATTGTGAAATTTCAGTTGCAATTTTCAGATCCTAAATTTTGCGAGGGAACTTCCGTCGCCAATTTTTTCCCTCGCTGTTTTCGTCACAAACTTATGATTCTTGCGAGGGATTCAATTTCCCTTGCAAATTACGACGGAATTGCGACCAAACTGCAAGGGATTCTGCGACGGCAATGTAGTAACGGAAATCTTGTCTGTTTTCCCTCGCAATTATTTTTCCCTTGCAAATTCCGTCGCAGTTTGCAAGGGAATTTTTCCCTCACAAGTTTCCCTTGCTATTCGCGACTTTTCCAGTAGTGATGTCTCAAGAGGAAAGGGGAAGTATATGTGCACTCTCTCACTTTCAGGGAGATGACCTTACCTAAGCCTCTGCAACCACCAAGTACTGAAGACCTTAAGAGGTTGATGGCTATAAGTGTAAAATATATATGGGTTCCAAGAAACCCTAGCCCTAAGCTGAATGAGCTCTAGGTTTCTTGAACTCTTCTTACACACTAGGACATATTGGGCTTTAACAATGTCTCATTTGCTCTTGAATACAAACTTGAGCCCAAAACCCAAGTTCATGTATCCTACTAGTCGTCTTGAATACATAATTTTTTGTCTTCTTTCACCCCATGTGGTTGGTTTCTCAGATTGGCCATTGGACAATCACGAACATGTTCAAACAGTGATGAAAGTCCTTGTATTTGCATCTTCTTGATATTTTTTTCACTATAATTTTGAAATACAAGGAAAAAATATACAAAAACTGAGATAAAAAATCTTGGAGGAAACCTAATCATATAGGATTAGCCTCCTAGTTACAACCCACGAAAATATAATCAAATCTCCACCGGGGATTAAAGCCAAAAACCAAATAAAAGCATCAATTTTTATGAAAAGAATTTTAAAGGATACACATACAAATATATAATAACAAATTTAGAACCCTAGGTGCTATATTTCACGATGCTAACAATTACATGAATAATAATAAATCAAAAAATTAGATCCACATCCAAACATGCAATCCAGCTCTGATACCAATTGTAGGAACTATTTGATCCACAGAAGCGTTTTAGACCATTGCAGTTTGGGATGCAAACAGATCATCATCGTTTTACTGATTTACCCTTTGATGCGCAGATCTCGTGCAAAATCTCCTCATGTACGATTCCTCTTCACGAACTGCTCACCTCAGCGCCGCAGAACGAACAAACTTCTTGAGGCTGACAGTAGCAGATCTTCCAGACTATCTCTCGAGGGAGAAGGGGAAGTGTGTGGGCACTTTTCAGATCTGAGCTTACCTCTTCTTTTCAATGACCTTGGAGGTTGATGACTTAAGTGGTAGTATTTATAAGGGTTCTAAGAAACCCTAGCATTAAACTCATTGGGCTCTAGGTTTCTAGGACTCTTATCATACTCTTAACCCTTTTGGGTTTTAGTAAAAAAACACAAACCCAACAGAAGCGTCACCTATATGACGTAAAGAAGTAAAACATAATAATAATAATAATAATAATAATAATAATAATAATAATAATAAATAGTAAAATAATATAATAAAACTTCTATAAATAACTTATGTGCATAGAAGGAAATCATGGAGAAACTAAAGAGCAAGAGAAAGCAAGAAGAGAGAGTTTTTATAAAAAGAAGGAATTAGTTAGTGTTGTTAAATGAAAAAAATGTTCTCATAGTTTTCCTTCTCTTTCCTAATTTTATTTCATGTTTGATATTTACATAATTGGATGATTTTGGTATTTTATTATTTTTTTTTAAATTTTAGAAATGATTTTGTTAAATTTATTATATACGATACCAAATAAATTAATTATA
This sequence comes from Gastrolobium bilobum, assembly GCF_033153095.1. NCBI lineage: Eukaryota > Viridiplantae > Streptophyta > Magnoliopsida > Fabales > Fabaceae > Gastrolobium > Gastrolobium bilobum. The sequence goes on along the minus strand of NW_026897034.1, from coordinate 198,840 downwards.
GAATGCATAATTTTTAACAGCAAATTCTGAAGTGAACTGATCTAAGAAAGTATAAGATCAGACGGTAATGTAGTAAGGGACACCTTACTTTGGCTAAGAGCTCAGTCACTCAATAACCTTTCACATTCAGTGACACTCAAAGGCTGGATATCTAGTAAATTTTTGGTTAAATATTGCATATTTTTTGTTATTTATTTATTATAAAGTAAAGAGAATGATATTTTTCGTTGTAGCAGCTTGGCTAGTTATTGTTTGTAAACCTCGACATTATTGATATTCATCTCACAATGTGTATTTTTTTTATGCTAACGTATCCAGAAGGGTTACATGCCAAGCATTTGCATAACAGGTGATGGGTGGGGCATGATGATCTCCACTGATTAAGAGAAAATTGAGTTTCATGTTTTAGTATGAGCACGAGAGATGCTTGTTATATTTTACCTGGGTCGTGTAGAAATGATTCAGTTTAATATGGATGATTGATAGGATTAAACTTGTATTCTTACTTGGTGTAACAAATAAATAAGAGTAGGAAGTAGGCTTAGTTATGTAAATAGTGTGTGTGTTAGTACCCAATGGAACTAATGTACTCTCTATCATCTTTTACGTATAATTATCTTCGGTAATGACAGTATTAAGTTTAGATCCCAAACTCCATTAGCTTTCAAGGTGGCTCCCAAATGATGTTCTGCTTAACATCTGAGGTATGCTCCCCCCGAATCCTCATGATGGGATGGACCACTTGCTTTAGAATTTAAAATGTGATACCAAAGTTTCTGTTAAGGGTATTTATGCCACTTTATCTGGTGCGGTTGAGTAGCAGGGTTTGGCCCCTATTTGGAAGAAAATTTGGAATTGGAAGGGACCTTAGGTTATTAAGCTGTTTATTTGGAAAGTGCTTCACAATAAAATTCCTACAAAAAATTTTCTTAGCCAGTTTAATACGGGTTCAGCTTCTTGCCCAATTTGTTGGGAGCATAATGAAACTTGTATCCACCTATTGAGAGATTGTAATGATATGAAGAATTTGTAGTCTGATTTGGTACCAATAGATATGCAGGTTTCTTTCTTTTCTGCCAATTTATGGGATTGGATAGAACTAAACATGTCACAGATTAGTTTTTTCAGGGATAATATCCCTTGGTGTACATGGTTTGCTACAGCTTGCTGGCTTGCATGGAAGTGGAGGAATGAAAGTAGTCATGACAATCCAAATCAGGTTCATGATTATCAATACAAGATTCAGTCAGTGATAGCCAAGGTGAGAGATATACAAGATGCTTTTCATAAGGTTAATTTAGCTCAAAATAACCTGTCCCATTCGGATACTTTGATTTGTTGGAAAGCTCCTGGAAGCAATTGGGTAAAGATTAATACGGATGGAGCGGTTAAGGGTAATCAAAGATTAGCAGCTTGTGGTGGTGTTATTAGAAATGATGTTGGTCAATGGTTAAAAGGATTTGCTTATAGAATTGGTAGTTGTGATGCTCTTACTCCAGAATTCTGGGGTATTTTAAAGGGTTTGCAACTAGCTTGGGAAGATGGATGGAGAAATGTTATTGTAGAAAGTGACTCTAAATCAGCTATTGCTCTGCTCACTAGTGATGTTGATGCAGTCCGCGAGAATCATCTGATTTCTCGATTACGGACATGGATTCAAAAGGATTGGAGAGTTCATCTGGTTCATACTTTCAGAGAAGGAAACTGTTGTGTGGATTGGCTGACAAATTTTCCTTTTATGAATGTTAATTCTGATGATTTTTGTGTTTTTAATCCCCCCCCTTGGAATTGGTCTGCTGTTTGATGTAGATTTAGCTTTTATTTGTAGAACTCATCGTATTTCAGTTATTTTTGTGCTGTGTGTGTTTTACCCAGCTTACAAAAAAAAATGACAGTATTAAGTTCTCTTAATTTGAACAAGATGGATTTTTTTTTTCTTCTAAATGTAGACTGTTAGAAAAGGGATATGAGACCATTAAGTTTGAAAGGTAGCCAAATACCTAAGAAAATTTGGAGAAAACTGTAAAATTTTCAAGTACCCGTAAGCTTGGTGGATTGTAAAGATTTGTCAAGTACCAATGAAAATTGATCTCTAGTGATAGATTTGATCGAACGATTTCAATCTGGATATAGATTATAAGTGGTGATGACCAAACTGGGATATATCTTGTTCGCAATTTCTTTAACTTTTAACTCTTTATTTAGCTTTGAATTGCTTTATTTGATTGTGTTTGCTTATTTACTAGCTTATCTAATGATTGCACACTTGTATCTTCACTTAGAATTAATTGTCTTAAATCAAAGATTAAAGAGATAATTTGTCAAAACATCAATGAGCATTTTTTTGAATTTTTGTGTGTAAAACTCAATTCAATCCTTTCTTGAGTTTTGAAGCCACTTGCGCAATCATTTTTACATAAATTAATTTTTTTAATATCATTTTCTATCTATAATTGAGAAACTAAATTGATATTACTTATTTCTCAAGGAATAAATAGATGTTAACCTAATTTTTCAAAGACCAAATTTAATGATTACTCATGATTCAAGATGTGAGGTTTATAAAAGTTTAAAAAGCATACATATAATTATATTTCAAAGTGATTTTATATTATTATATAAATTAAATTAAATTTTCTAAACTAACTTTTAGAATTAGCAAATGTCAACGAGTGCATTCAGATTATTGGTAAAAAAAATGAAATAATAAAAATTTAATATATATATATATATATGTGTGTATAACAAAGGTAAAATTAATTAATTAATTAATAAAAATTTAAAATTTATGAGAGAACTAAAATTTAAATCTTGAAAAAGATAATAATTGGAAAACTTTTATAATGACTATAATGTGTCCGAGGGGTGACCTAAAAGTATTTCATATATTAAAATCTAAAAAAAAACTTATTGCAGTTTAAATTGTTTACTTCTTTTTAAATTATTATCGATTAACATAATAAAATTTATTTGATATTTTGAAAGTAATAAAGTATTATTTGTAATTTAAATTATTTTTAAAAATATTAATTCTTTCAGCATTAGGTTTTTTATTTAAAATTAATTCTATTAAATTGAAAGTGTGTGAAGTTAGAGGTGTTCGCGGTTTGGATTTGATCGGTTTTGGAATCAAAAATTATCTGATCCAATCCATTCGGTTTGAATTTTTTTTCAAATCCGATCCGATCCAATCCAAATTTTTTCGGTTTGGATTGGATCGATTTTCGATTTTTTGAAAATTCTAAAATTTGTTTCATGATTATTGTGCAAATAACATCTTTGGCATATATTGGCTTTGTAATTTTATTTTTTTCATAAATACAAAAGCATTAATAAACGATAATATAGTTTTTTTTTTAGATAATGAGATATGAAGCTCTACATAAATGAAATTTTGTTGATGAGATGTGATTAGATTTTTTTTTTAGATTTAGTTGATGGGGTAATGAGTCTTGGGTTTAGAAATTTTTGGGTTATGATTGGGGAATACCCAAGTAGGTAGAGGAAAATTAATATATTGACTCGGTTTGGATTGGATCGGGTTTTCATCTACCAATCCGAAAACCGATCCAATCCAATTAAATTTTACAATTTTTTTTCGGTTTTTGATTTTTTAATTTTTGATTTATTCGGTTATCGGTTTTTCGGTTCGGTCACCGCGGTTTAAATCGGTTGATGAATATCCCTATATGAAGTTACACACAGAGCTGAATAGAAGTTGTGGAGAAAACACGCACAACTAATGAGCGTGGTTGAAGTGTAAGAAGCGATGTTAAATTTCATGTCAAGGCTTTTCTTTCAATATTTAATTGAATTATGAAGCTTTACGAGGCCAGTGACAGGAGATTATTTAGAGTGAACTGGGAGCATTATTTTTTAGGTGGTTCCCTAGTATAAATAGGAGGGTAAAATCGAAAAAGAGAAAAAATAACAGGAATAAAAAGAGAAAGAAAAAATTAATGATATGAGAGGTAGTACCAAAAGATTCAGTGGTCATGGACCATATTAAATATTTGCCAGTCACATGTAGAGGTAGGAAGCAGTCACACAGACAGCGAAAGTTCTCAACTCTCTTACTCAACTCTTCCCTTTCGAATCCAGTATCCAATTTTATCAAAACCATACGGATGCGCTCGATTTAATCGGTTGATCCTTAAATCGAACCTCCAATCAATTTAGTTTAGGTGCTAAACCGATTATGTATTTCATCCTATATAAAATCGGTGAATCAATGAGATTCGAACCTAAATTATGTAAATTATAAGAGTAAATATCTTTTTTGGTCCCTAACAAAAAACACGGTCCTCACTTTAGTCCTTTACAAAAATAAATTAGTCAGTTAGTCCCTAACAAATTCAAAGTGGACCCATTTAGTTGAAATCGTGGTCCCTCACAAATTCAAAAAAGACCCATATTAGTCCCTAAATTATAATTTATAGCACTTACTAGTAATTCAATGCTAATTATTAGCTAAATTGCTCCTAATTTTATTTTTATTGTATTTTAGGAAAATATAGCTCTGCTCTTGCTAAAAAAAAAAAAAAAAACTTATGTAGTAACACATAGAAAAGTTAGGATACGCTGATGGATCCTGACTTTTTTTTAAACTAGTGGGTCCACTTTTTCTGTGTTTGCTGTAAAAAATAAATCTGTAGTGACTGCAGAAAAAATATACCTGATCAGACCAAATACAGTATTGACTGGCCTATATGTATCGAGGCCAATCACACACGGTTGAATGATCTTACGTTATTAGCGGCCTGGGCCTGGTATTGCTGTTGGAGCGTGCTTGAGCTTTTGTCCTTCTCGCTGGCGTGTTGCACCAAATGGGGGGGGGGGGGGTACCTGCGAAGACACTCTGATGCTTAAGTCAGTATCAGAGGCAGGTGTTTTTGTATTGATTATGTAAAGATGATCTTACCTTGGTGGTATATCGTTTGCTTATATAGTAGTTAAGATGCCGCCTTAGTTAAGGCGGCTTGGCTTCTGAGTGGCCAGCCTTGGGCTGCAGGTCAGTCAGGGGACCTGAGTAGCCTTATCTTCCATAGTGTATAATAGTAGAGTTGTGGCAAGCTGGAGCTGTCTGTTGTTTACTGGAGTTAAGGCGCGGTGAAATTTCCTTATGCATTAAGTTTACTTCCTATAGAAGGTTTCATACGCGATGTGGGTATCGCATCGCGTCTTGTGTGACGTGATGAAGGCATCGCGTCTTGTGTGTCGCGATGAGGGCATCGCGTCTTGTGTGTCGCGATGAGGGGCATCGCGTCTGTGTGTGTTCTTTGCGTTTTGCTCTGGTCTTCAATGGGCCTGGGCTTCCTTATGTGTTTTTGGGCCCTGGTTGGGCCCATATTTTATCAAGATCAATACCCTTATATTTTATTGTATATATTTAATTCATGTAATTGAACCAGTGACTCATTGATTGAATCGTCACCTATTGACTTAGTACTCCAATTGAGTCGATGACCGGTTTGAGTTTGATAACACTGCCGATACCACATTATATAAGTTATATATTTATTAGTATACATACATTAATCCCTTAAAAATAATTAATGTTGTTACTTTTATCTTTATAAGAACAAATTCAATATTTGAGAATTATTCTACTAATAAAAAAGTATTTATAGAGGATACCAAAAGAAAAAAAGTATTTATAGATGAAGTACTGATATAAGGGTGGAAATTCGGGTCGGCACGACATGACACAAACTTGATACCAACACGAATACCTTCAACAAGAACACAACATAGATTTAAAATCGGGTTAAAATCTTCTTCATGAACACGATCTGCTTATTTTGCAAGTTGACATGGCATGACACAAATAACCCAGAAACTTATAGTGTATTACTTATTATACAGGTTGACATTACACGACACGACATAGATAGCCTGTTGATATGCGCTTAGCATATAAGGAAATCTGAGCCAAAAAAGAGAAAGAATGTTGATGAAATCTTGAGAAAAAGAGCAAGAATCACTGTTAATTTGTCAAAATCTTAATCAAGGATTGAATACTGATTTTATGCTAATTTTGTAGGAAAAAGCAAACAAACGGGGCAATTTTGGAAAAGGAAAAGATTTAAAAATAAAGTGTGGATATTCAGCAATTAGATCTCTTTCCAAATTAGAGATAAGATTACAAAGAGATGCGAAAAAGATATGATCAAGATCGCGACAGATTCCATAAAGATTTGATGAAGATTTATTCAGAAAAGATATGGAATTAAAGCGGAAACAAATCTAGATGATTTATGAGAAGATTGAATCAAGATACAATAAAGATTTGAAATTCTAATTTATCAATCAAATCTCCAAGATTTTTACATGAAAAAGGAAACAAAGTTTAAATCAAATACAAATCTTGGATGGACTCAAAGGAAGATTAGATGATGGGCCCAATTCCTGTGGCTATAAATAAGGAGCTTGGGAGCACAACCAAGTAACCAATTCACAACTCGGAGCAAGCAGTAGAGGACTGAAGATCAAGAATTCTTCTCCATTCTTTCCAGTAATTATAGTTTTTATGCTTTCTTTTGAATATTTGTTTATGTCAGATATGATTATGTCTGGCTAAGTTCTTTTATTGTAGTTAGGGTCACAAACCCTATGTGAACCCTTGTTATGACAGATTGATTTAAATTATTTTACTCGTTTATATAAATTTCTTTATCTTACCTTGTGTGTATTTGATATTTTCTTTATTAAACCTGATCAATTTGATAGTTGAAAATAGTTTGAGGGTTAGAACATTAAATAGGGATATTGGGGTTTCTGATCTTGAAAGGAGATAAGATAACTATTGGTATGCATACTAGGGATAGATGTATATTTAATTGCAGATGTTGGAATTATTGTGTTCATTGCTTAATTCTCATGAGGGGTTACTAAGGGATTAGGATTCTAAGTGAGGTTAAAGGGTTAAGTTACCAAGGGATTGAGATTTAATTATTAATATATTGAGATCATAATTATCTGAGAAATTATATAAATAAGTATTTTGTATCAATCCAAAGTAATAAGTGGGGATCATAGGGAGAGTGTTCCCTAACTACAATTCTTTCTCATATTTTCAAAACCAACTCCATTATTATTCTTCTTTTCATTCTTCAAAATACAAAAACTCAAAAATAAGTCTTTACTTTTATGTTACTAAGATTCAATTTAATTTTCCCAACAAGAGATCAAGTTTTTCAACTTAAAGTGACTGATTATTTTAGTACTTGGTTTTCAATCCCTGAGGAGACGATCTTTCTTACTACTTTACTACTTATGCGAAACGGTATACTTGCCGGATAGCATCACCTGTCAATCCCAAATTCTCTTACTTATTAAGCGGGTTGACATAACATCTAAGACATGAATAACATGTTTATAACACGATATGACATGAATAACTTATAAGAAATTTAATGTGGGTCAATTTCGTGTTTGACACACGACACGACACAAATTTTTTCATACTAATTTTTGTTAACTCGAACAGGACACGAATTTAAAAATGCCTCAAGCCGAATATGAATTTTTCTTGTGGTGTTCATGTTGTATCAACAGGTCGTATTGAGAATTATCACCCCTAAATATAACTCTGACTAACTCTTGTAATGATTAAATTAAAATATTCACAAAAATTATTGAGAGACTCATACTTTATAATGGATCTGATGGTGTTCGAACCGGACTAATAGAACAATCAATGAACCGGTGTGTATATCCAAAAAATTCTTTTGTTGAAAAATGTTTTTTTTTTTGTTTGAATCGGATTTTATCGGTTAATTTAAATTTAAATTTAGAAAATATTATACCTATACTTGTCTTCGTAGCTATCAAAACGGCCTGGTTCAATTCATTTGGGCTGGCTTATCATAAATTGGGGAGAAACCGAGTCATCAAGTTGGCCCATTTTCTTTTAAAAACCCAACACACTTATGCTAATGAATTAAACAATTTGCTCATTAAAAAAAAAAAAAGTAGTAAAGACAAAAGCATAAAACAGTAACTAATAATATTCACTAAAATAAGAGAAATTCAGAATTCAAACTCACATTAAAAATATTGTGACAGAATTTAAATTATTTATAGAGGTGATAAGTTAAAAAGTAATAAAAAAATAACTAATCAAATCAGACTTCTAAATAAATTGCAAACTGATGTAGAACGGGGCGTTTGGTATCCCGATTATTTTTAAGTTCCTTGAAAAGTATGGTATGAAAAATTATAATGTCACTCTTGGTAGGTAAAAATAGAAAACTTTCTCGAGTAATATATTTTGCCAATTTTTGCTGTTGTGTGTAAATTTTGGTAAGAAACCATGTTAGGAAGTCCATGGATTAAGTGTTATAATTTTTTTCCTGGGGAAGGAAAAAAGAACAAAATTTTGTGGACCAAATTAACCCTTCTCCTTTGTACTATTTTAGTCTATTCCTTCTCTCCTCTCCCACCTACAATGGCCATCATCGTGACAAAACTCGATTCACCTCCCTTACTTGGGACGAGGACGCCATGGGAGGTGACGCTGCAATTGAGGGTGCGATAGAGCATAAAGTCTCTGATGGAGTCAACATCAACATTTGCTGCTCCACAGTTTTCTGTTCTGATTAGCCTCAAACAGTGGTCTCAAAGGCTTATTTGGAGTGGGCTTTCCAGATATTGAACAATTGCAACAACCATTTTTGTCAAATCCTAATATGATGAGAGAAATAATCAACACCTATTTCTGAACCAGCTTTGGACCATCATGACAACATCCATTTTTTTTTCTTTGATATCAAAAGGGGCAAAGCCCCAAACAAACAAGGAAACACAAAAAAGGAACAAAGAAAGACAAAACCAGAACGAATGGAAATAACAAAGCTCAACAGATTACCACAACAGATCTGGGAGCAACAACAAGCTCTTGATCAAGGAGCTCAGCAACCATGAATGTTCCTTTGTGTGTGTTGTTTGAGAGTGAGAGAGAGAGTCGAAAATGGTAAGGTTATTTTTGTAAAATTACCTAACATTCCCAATAATATTTAAGAAGCAATCAAACATAAACTCAGTAAAATTAATTTAATTTTTTTCGGAAAAATATGGATCTATCAAATAATTTTTTAGTAACATTCCAGTAAAATATATTTCTAACTATAATTCGATAATAACTATTTTCCGGATAAAAAAAAATTCTTCTGCACCAAACACCCACTTAGAGAATCCTGGGAATTAAGAATCCTGAGAATTAAACTGTTTGGAGTGGATTAATGTTAAGAGACTTGAGAGTTTACATGCAATTATAAGTCAAGTGTCATTCAACAATAGGAAATTCTGAATTCTCGGAATTCTAAAACACATAGATGTTTGGAATTAAACTCAATAATTTTTATTGATTAACATTGAATTTAAGTAACATACGGTACTTAAAAAGGATATTTATAATAAAAAGACAATAAAAATTTAACCCCAAGGTAGTGTTTGGTTCGGGAGAAAATTTTTTTTACTAGGGAAATGTAATTGATAGGAAAATGGTTGGAAAATGAGTTTGGTAGGAAAATGTAAAAAAAGTTATTTGGTTGACCCAAATATTACCAGAGAAATTTATTTAAATATGCAAAATCTATGTTCAGGAGAAACTTTGCACCTATTTTTTCACTTCTCCAGTTATCTCAAAATACCACATCTCAAGTGGTATTCTGTAACAACAGTAAATTTCATCCAAAAATTAATACAAAAGTCATTTTCCCATCTATCCTATTTGCCTGGTATTTTTTGAAAAAACCCGAACCAAACGTGGTATTTTCCAATATCCACTTACACTTTTCCATCAATCCCAAAATAAACCTTCAACCAAACACTGCCGCGTGACTCAAGTAGATTTTCAGAAGTGGATAATTGTCATCCTATTCAACTTGGAATTAGTATCATACTTGCGCGAGCTCTTTTCCCGCTGAGTTGTGGAGATCGATACTTGAGTTACTTGTCCCAAAAGAATAATTAAGGCCATGGAATTAAAATAAATTAATAAAAAATGTAAATTAATTTTAATTTTAAATAATATTAATTAATCTAAAATATGAAATCTTAAATACTAATCGAATCAAATTAAATAATAAATCTTAATATATGATAACATTTTTTAAAAATATATAATTATAATAAAAGTCATAAAAATAACAAAAAATTTCAAACAAGAAAGAATTCAAAAATTATAAAAAAATTACATAACAATTTCGGCTTTTTAACCATTTTGCCCCTAATTAATTATTTAATAACCATTTTGCCCCTGATTGGAAACTATCTACCAATCTGTCCTTCTTTAATCGACTAAGCCAAAAATTTAATTGACTAAATGATCGAATGAAGATTTAGTCGATTAAATCTCCCTATTTAATCGACTAAATCTCCCATACACAAGGTTGTTCTTCTGATAAAGAGGTAGATTTAGTCGATTAAGTTGAAGATTTAATCGACTAAATCTTCATTCGATTATTTAGTCGATTAAATTTTTGGCTTAGTCGATTAAAGAGGGGCAGATTGATAGATAGTTTCCAATCAGAGGCAAAATGGTTATTAAATAATTAATTAGGGGCAAAATGGTTAAAATGCCTAACAATTTCTAAGGGTATGCAAGACAACTTTTTCGGAATCCGTTTTTTTTAATTTCTGTTCCCGGGACATAAATGGATAAAAAAACTTGTTTGGTGAAATCGGTTTACTTTTTTTGTTCCTAGGATGAACCGGCTTAATTTTTGTGCTAGGGAACAGAAAAAAGAATCAAAAAAATTCTATTTTTTTGTTTTTGGGCACAAAATGATAAACACTTGTCTCTCTCGATCACTTTCCACCACTATCATCACCACCACCGCCACCAACCGCCACCACCACCATCACGCCACCGCCACCACCAACATTGCTACCACCATCACTACCATCACCACCACCGTCACTGACCACTACTACCATTGCCACAACCACTGCCGTCACCACCACCACCATGCAATAACTACCTTCACCACCGCAACCATGCCACCACCGCAACCATGCCACCACCATCGCCACCGCCACTATGCCATCGCTACCATCATTGCCACCACTGCCACCATCACCAACTACCATCGCCGCAGCTACTGCCGTCACCACCATCACCACGCCACCGCAACCACCACTACCACCACTATTGCCACCAATACTACCACCACCACGCTGCCGCCGCCACCACCACTACACCATATGAAAAAGAAAGTGATGATTCGAAAATTTGTTATGCTTAATATGAATTATTTTTAAGCGCTATCAAACACAATTCTCATTCTCGAAATAAAAATAGAATATGTTATCAAACATATTTTTTTCTCAGAAACTGTTTCAATGCACAAAAATAGAAAAAAAGTGTTTCTTTTCAGAAATAGTGCCAGGGAATAAAATGATTGTCATGCACACCCTAAATAACACAATAATCTTTAAAAAAACATAACTATTTTTTTCCCAAGGGCCTTCTATTTTGATAACATTAATCCCATTCGTAACGTAGAAAGTGAATGTTTGTGCCACTGTCCCCAAATTTTTTGACCTTGGATTCGAATTAGAGACCTTTAAGCCTTAATCGTATGTTTCTTGGGAAAAATTTGCTTATACCGGGTGTGCCACACCTTGAGGTATAACATAACTATTCTAAATCAACATAGTTCTTCATTATGCATCACAAATTATGCATTGTTTGTTAGAAAAAAAGATATTACTTAGGAGAACATCTCTTGAATACTCGCTAGGGCGCCTCATAAATGTGAGAGATCCTTGGCCCCTTTAGATTCCTTGATTTAAATTCAGTGTATAGTATTATAATTATGGGAAAAAGAAATAAAAAAAATTGATTTCATTGATTGATAATTCATTTGTACGTAACTGGAGCTCTTATATAGAAAAACAAAATTGGAAATAGAAAGTTCTATAATATCCCATTAATATACCAAAATATCTCAAAATAATATTTCTATTCTTAATATTCCCCTCAAGATGGAGAGTGAACTCCCATCTTGAAAGAGAAAGACTAAAGAACATAACACCAAAATAAATAAAAAAGTGTGAAAAAAAAATCTCCTGAATGAGGAATCAAAATAAATAGTGTGCTAAAATGGCACCGGAATGGACATCGCAGAAATGAAATGGCGTCGGGATGAACATCGGCAAAATCAAATGAGCTGGAATGAACATCAGTAATGTAAGAACCCGCACCGTTAATTAAGGAAGTTAATTAATTAATTATGTGAAATTAAGAAATAATTCCATAATTGACCCTAATAATTATTATGAGGCTTAAATAATTATGGTAAGTGAGTAATAATGCTGAAAGTCGCTTTTCTGACGAAAAGTGCAGATACCGGTTCTGCTACTCGGTATAAATGCGTACCGGTGAAGTATCCCGGAAAATTATGAAAAGGGTGTATATGTCACTAGAATAATATGTAGGACTTGTAAAACAAGTTTCAAGTTAATATAACGAGAACAGGTGCCGGAACTGATACTGGCTATGAAAAAGCGCGTACCGGAAAGTTGCTGCGAAAAATAAAATAAAAATATGATAAATCTTGTAAAATTGAGTAGGTTCAGAATCCTAAGTTTCGGATTAAAATGCTAAGTGTAGCAATTAGCGCTAACACAGTACGATTAAGCTTTAACCGGCTATAAATATAACTTTTGCACAAAACCCTAGGCATTTCCTTTTGCTACGTGACCTTGGGGGAGCTGACCAGCCTTTGTGCACTGTTCCATTGCATTCTTCTTCATTTTGTGAGCCTAAGGTGCCTTTCTTCTACCTCTCCCTTCTCCAAAACACCTTGAGTGGGTGAGGACTTGCCTTGGGAGTGACTAGGAGACTCCATTTCTGGGTTTAAGTTTCGAGTTTGAGGGGTTGTGTTGACTGAGTTCTTGGTTCTCTTGGAGGGAGCTTTGGTCTTAGCATTTTGGGCTTGAAGGAGCCATCTTGGTGGTGAAAGGACCAACCTTGATCACTATTTTCGTGTTCATTGGAGGTCTGACCTGTGGAGCTGTTGTGAGAGCTCCAAGAGCATCATCCACCTCTGTTTTGAGCTTGTGATATGATCATCACTCTTGTTCTTGAGCTTTCTTAGTTAAAAGTGGAACCTTGATGCATGTAATGAACTTAAGATGATAACCTTAGGTTGGGTAATGTTAAACACACCTTAAATCACATGTTTGAACTTCTGTATGCATGAAATGAACCACCTTTGGGAAGGATATCTCGCGAAATGCAGAGCTGTATTCTGTCGCGAAATATTCGGATATGGGGATCTGAATATCCGGATATTGATATTCGAATATTGGCAGAGAGATATCCGAATATGCCCCCGACAAATATTCAGATATTCTGAGTTTTCGTGAACAGTGAAGGTATTGTTCATACAGAACGGAGTTATGGGATCGTGGACCCTATGTTGGTGAAGTTGAACTTCTGTAATAATTAATGTAAGTCAGAATCTAAGTGATTAAGGGCTTGTGACTTCGTGAGAAGCCTAAAGACATGGAACGTATGGAAAGACGTTGTCTTTATATTGTATGAGTGTAGAGTTGAATATTGATATGTTAATTGGTCCATAACATATTGTGATAGCTGTGTTTGGACTTTGAGCTTGTGTGGACTCTTGGCATTGGATAGTTAGCTTGCATGGGGGGATGGTTTATATGCATGATGTTGTTTTCATGTATTATTTTGATAAATGCTATTGAGCTGTTATATGCGAGTGCCTTTATGATATGCATGTGGTGTTCCACCTATACGGTAAGCCTGAGTATGTGGGGACATACAAGATGGTGAGGCTGTGGGTGAGGTGCAAGCGGTGTTCCTTGTACTTATTGTGGGGTTGTAGAAGTACGTCCTGCATTTCTCTGGCCAGTAGGATAGTTAAAACCCATATGGCATGAATATCTGTTGCACTGCATAGTTTTGGGACTTATACTGTTAAATGCTTTTGAACTTATATTGCACATGTAAGTGAGCTTGGGGTGGAAGATCCTTGAGGACCCCTTGTTTTACTGAGATTTCTTGTTTAGAGATCTCACCCCACGTTTGGGGACGCTTATTTCAGGTTCAGGTAACTTGGGGGCTAATGGCTCTAGCGGCAGGAGGCCGGAGCTTAGTTGATATTGATGTTATATGCTGACATGTTGGATTCTGGATTATATCTACTGATGTTATGCTTTTTGTTTGTTATTATTATGTTGCTGTTGTTGAGACTTTTGTGGGCTTTGTTGCCTTATTTGGTGAGCATGGGGTTTGTCCATGCCACATTGATGTTAGTACTTTTAGCTTGAGCTGTATAAACTATTAAGGTTGTCTGGTCTACGTGTTGTAGTTCCGTGATTAGAGACACATTAATGTTAATTTTATAATTAGGTATTTCAGTTAGCTGTCTTTTGCAATTTACATACAGGCGATGTGTTATGAAATGATTAAGTAATCAACTTGGCTAAGTATAATGACGTCATAATTGAAAAGAAAAAGATATTCCGCATTTTTAAATTAAGCATGGCTTAATACGATGATATGATAACAAACCGGATATATACGGGGTGTTACATTTTATGGTATCAGAGCACTTTCTAGGGAAAAACTTGTATGTATTGCAATAGCTTAGAATGCTTTGGGGTGTCTTGTCTTGTGTGTTTGCTCTGTTGAGTTTTATTATGATAATGCATATGTGATCACATTGCGTGGGCCTGATCAACTTATAATTTGTGTAACTTGTGCAAAGTCATGGTAATACCCAGGAGAACTCGCGAGACTGCTGAGGGTCAACATGACCCGATCCTGACTGCATTAGCTGAGATGCAGGAGGCCGCTAGATTGGCCAACGTGGCAATGATGGACGCCGCTCGTGAGGCGAACCAGAAGGCCACAGAGGATGATCTTGAGGCGAACCGTTTGGCGAACATGACCATGATGAGGGTCATGTTGGAGGAGATGAGAGTTGGTCCTGTTGTTGGTCAGTTCCCACCGCCACCACCTCCGCCGCCTCCACCTAGTCTGCAAGACGAGAGCCGCAAGCGAAATCAAGTGTCTTCTACAGAGAAGGATAGAGAAATATATGAAATGAATAAATAAATATGAGATGAAGGAGGTAAAAAAAATGAGATGAATAAACACGTCAGGTGTGATAAACAAAATTAGAGAGAATAGTAAAGAGAAAGAGAAAGAAAAGTGCAGAGACGCAGTGGAAGAAAATTCCTCTCAAGGAGGATTATATCTCTCTGATACCATATTAGAATTATGAAAAAGAGAAATAAAGGAAAAAAATGGTTTCATTAATTGGTGATTCATTTGTACATAACTGAAGCTCTTACATAAAAGAGCAAAAGTGGAAATAAAAAGTTCTAGAATATTCCAATATGTCAAAATATCTCAAAATAATATTTCTATTCTTAATATATAAAATTTTGTCTGCATGGATGAGTTTTTTTTCCTACAAAAGCTACTTTTTTACAGAAAAAAAAGCACTTCTCACTTTAAGTTTGTTTGGATGTCTACTTTTAAAAAAAACAGAAGTCACAAAAAAGCTAAAAATCTGCTTGTTTTTGAAAGCTAAAAAATTTAGCTTCTAAAAAAAGCATAAGTCAAAAGTCAATTTTTTTTTTCAAAAACTAAATAATTTTATAAAAATGTAAATAACTTTAATTTTTATATAAAACACTAGAAAAAAGTTATTTTTTTCTATAAATCCAAATAAACGGGCTCTTAATCATGTTTTCAAAATTCGGACAATGGAATGGATTTATTGAGATAGGAAATGCAGTTTTCAAAAACTATATTATATTGTCCCCGATCATTTTATTAGAGGCGCCTGAGTGATGTTGTTGTGTCCTTACTAGCATTCAAAGCATGTAAATGAATACCTCTTTTTTTTTTTCTACTGATGCTATATCACTACTTGTTCCATCATTTTGCATAATTTGTTGAAGTAATTTATGCATTAGTTCTAGATGCTCCTTGCTACATACACTTGTTTGATCTTCTTTATCTCAAGTATATTTGAAGAGGTTGTAATGGCACAGTATTCCCTTCCACGAGATGACTTGCATATAAATTGGTTTTCTATGAATGAACCGGAGCATATATCCTCAAAATCCTCAACTCTCAAAATGTATTTATCACCAAATTACTTTAGTATATTCTTCTATTTTTATTTTGATTTTAAAATAAAAATTTAAAATTAATAAAAACTATTTTTTTTTATAAAATTAATATACAATAAAGAATGATTATATTTTCAAACTATAAAATATTCATAAAAATAATATTTCATAAAAATGTATTAGCCACCTAAATTTATAGTTAAGCTTATAGAATAAAAAGAATCTAAAAGCATGATTCCAAACTTAACTTAAATGCAATGTTATTAAACCCGAATTAGTTTTTGATCCGATTGAGGTACAGAGTTACTAACCGCATGACCCGATAAGTTATATGTAAATCTATAATTTATATAAAAAAACTATAAATTCATATACTTGGAAAAAATGATACCAATTCCAAATATTTTAATATGAAAAACAATAAATTACACATCATTGTCCAATAAAAAGTCAATCAAACATATAATACTTGTGATACTGGTGCTTTAGGTTCAGTAGATGGCATCTTTATAAATCAAATCAAAATTCTCTGCATATTGCATAATCAAGATAATATTAGTGTTATAGGTACATAACCTATGTAAGTCAATAAACAATAGATCACTCAAATGTTTTAAAGTAAAACAAACCATTTGTGTGTGAGTGAAAAAAAAGAAAGACAAATTGGTCAGAACAAACAAGATTTTTTTTTTTTATGAACCAGGCCGTGTCACTGGTTGAATCGACCAGGTCACTGGTTTTTACAAAAATTGGCCGAGTCACATTGAATCGCACTGATTCTATAACATGATTGATTCAACACAAAAACCAGACCAATTATATGACCGATGCATCAATTTTCGGGTAGATGGCGAGGCGATCCGGTTTCCAACATTGCTTATATGCCTACAACAGGTTATATTTCACGCTGCATCAGATATGCCTAGAGAAAGAGAACAA
This sequence comes from Gastrolobium bilobum, assembly GCF_033153095.1. Classification (NCBI taxonomy): domain Eukaryota; kingdom Viridiplantae; phylum Streptophyta; class Magnoliopsida; order Fabales; family Fabaceae; genus Gastrolobium; species Gastrolobium bilobum. Next base: position 181,776 of record NW_026897034.1, on the reverse strand, counting down.
AATTTATAGAAAAAGGGAGGGCATTGAGACGCGGGAGAAAGAACCGCTGTGGGCATATCCAATCCAATATTCCCCGACCCTATAGCATTCCAAGAGAAACAAAATTGACATTTTCCCCCGCAGATATAAGGATATAAAGTTGAAATGCACACGAGGATAGTCAATCCCTTATACTTTCTTACCGGGGAAGCTTGGAATAATGTTTATAGTTCGTAATCAGAGCTATGTGCTTTGCAATTCTACAGTTGACAAATATGTGCGTGACCACAATTTTCAAGCAACTCGACCAAAACAATAAAAAAATTTTAAATTCCTTTTTTTTTTAAATGTTGTATACCTTTTTTTACGACAATGATGTCACGATAATCCCCTCCCAAGTATACATAATAATTGGGGAATAAATTGATTGTTAATCTTAAAAGTTTTAAAAAGTCTAACTCATCATATGTTATGTGTTTCTTCATATATTATTAAATATTTTGACATAATGTGTTCATATGACATAAAATATTTTGACATAATGTGTTCATTACACACACACGATGCATATATTTTATTGTTGGTCCATAAATTAAAATTAAATGTTAATAAATTAGAAATGTTATTTGTTGTTATTTCGATAAGTGCAACACAAATAATAAGTAATGGATAAGAGTATTATTCCCAGATGATTAGATTTCAAGCACTAATTCACTATTTCGCTTAAGGTGGACAATTCAATCAAGAGAGTTGAATAAAAGCAACTAATAAATTAAAAGCAAATCAAGAATGCGATGATAAAAATTTGAACAATCAAGAAGAGTGTAGTTAGGGATTCAATTTTTCTCAATCTCCCTTTTTGTTCTGAATTAAAAACCTTAGTTGAACACCCTTTTTATATTTCCAATCGATTCCCTTAAATTAATCAAGACTTAATTCCTAGATATCCTAACTCTTTACTCTTTTTAAAGAATCCTAGTTTCCTGATTTTTTTCAAAGAAAATAAGCATTAAAATCAAGAATCACAAGATTCCACAATTCATGTCTATCCTTAGATTCATACAAATTAATTATGAATTTACTAACTCTGATTCATATACCAACATACCTATTGTCGTACACGAATCCTAATTCAATCTATAAGATAAAGAATTCATAGAATGTATCAAGAACATGTAAATTCTTCAATGTAAAAAGGAAAGATTGCATATAGATTAATTCAGAAACATAAAAGTTCAACTAGGTTCCATCTAACCTTAACTACAAAGAAAACTAGCTAGACATGGTAAAAACAATAATACAAGTAAAAGTTTTCCCAAGCTCCGTTCATATGAAGACACAATAAATACTCTTCACAAATTCCAGCTTAATCTTGTCTCTAACTCGATTTCGCTTCTTAAAAACATGAAAATATGAGCAAACATGCTTCCCTAATATCAAAGATTTCCAAAGATGTCAAGAGATCTGAAAATCCTCTAAAAAATGGCTTATATAGATGGAGGAATCCTTCTTTTGGGTGAAAACCATGCATGGGTTATAATTAAGTCGTAGATGGGAGCTATAACTCATAAAAAGTTTGGCAATAGTATCTGAGTAGCATGCTTGGCCAGAACCAGTTCAAGTGCATCGAACGCTTTAATTAGCACGAGGAAAGGGTGTTGTACTGTGCACGGTGGAAGCCGGACATGTCTCTTTCGGAGACGCGTCCAAAATTGATGTAAAAGGTCGTGGTACGATCTGCTTTCTACAAAGGGACGGACAGGTTGGAACGATTCAGGATGTGTATTACGTGCCCGAGCTCAAGAGTAACATATTGAGCATTGGACAACTGATGGAGAAGGGTTACTCGGTTCTAATGACAGACCGAGTTCTACTGTTGAAAGATAAGCAAGGACAGTTGATAGCCCGAGTTCAGATGGAGAAGAATAGGATGTACAAACTGAAAGTGAGGAGCTTGGAGGTCGGCTGTCTGCAAGCCGAGGTAGAAGATAAGATGGATTTTTGGCATAGATGGTTTGGACACCTTCATTATGGTGGTCTGACCGAGATGATAAAGAAGAACATGGTGGTGGGACTGCCGAAGATAAATTCTGAAGGAAAGTTTTGTGAGGACTGCGTATTGGGAAAACATGCAAGGAGCCCATTCTAAAGGACAGCGAGATACCGGGCTAAGCAGCCTCTGAAACTTATTCATACCGACCTGTGTGAACCCATAACTCCAGGGTCCTTCAGTGGAAAAAAGTATTTTGTCTCATTTATTGATGACTTTAGTCGTAAGACTTGGGTTTATTTTCTGAAAGAAAAATCTGAGGTGCTGGATACCTTTAAGAGGTTTAAAGTGATGATTGAAAATAAAACTGGAAGATACATCAAATCGGTCCATTCAGACCGAGGTGGGGAATATGTGTCAATAGCGTTTAAAAGATATTGTGAAGAACACGGGATAAGGCAGTTTCTAACTGCGCCATACTCACCCCAGCAGAATGGAGTAGCTGAGAGAAAGAACCAGACTATCTTGGATATGGTCCGATCCATGTTGAAGACAAAGAACATGCCAAAGGAGTTCTGGGGAGAAGCCGTACAGTGTGCAGTGTACGTGCAAAACCGATGTGCTCATTCGAGTCTGAATGATAAAACCCTGCAGGAAGCGTGGAGTGGTTTGAAGCCCTCAGTGGGTCATTTTAAAAATTTTGGGAGTGTTGTGTATGCACACATACCGGATCAGTTGAGGACGAAGCTTGAAGACAAAAGTAAGAAGTTCGTATTCATTGGTTATGATGAGAAGACGAAGGGGTATAAGTTGCTGGACCCCGTCAGTAAAAGGGTGTTGGTGAGCCGAGATGTGAAAGTAAATGAGGAAGATGGATGAGACTAGAGTAGTCCATCCGGTGTCAATGTGGAACTCGGACACATATCAATTGAGGTCGGACAACATTCGACCCCGATTCCAGAGAATCCGAATGACTCTGATAGTGATGAAGAGCAAAGACAACCGAGATTGAGAAGCCTACAAGATTTGTATGACTCAACCAATGAAGCACACCAGATATGTCTGTTAGCAGATTCTGAGGAGTTGAGCTTCGAGGAAGTTGTCCGAGATGAGAAATGGCAATCTGCCATGGAGGAGGAAATGAAGACGATAGAAAATAACAAGACGTGGGAGTTAGCCGAGCTACCAAAGGGAAGTCGGCCAATTGGTGTAAAATGGGTCTATAAGAAGAAAATGAATGCTAAGGGGGAGATAGAGAGATTCAAAGCCCGGCTAGTGGCGAAAGGGTATAAGCAGAAGGCTGGAGTAGACTATGACGAGGTGTTTGCACCCGTGGCAAGAATGGAGACAATACGACTGATGATTTCTCAAGCAGCCCGATTTGGATGGTCGATCTATCAGAAGGACGTGAAATCGGCATTTTTGAATGGAGTACTCGAGGAAGATGTGTATCTCGAACAACCTCCGGGGTTCATGAAAGTCGGAGAAGAAAGAAAAGTGTTGAGATTAAAGAAAGCCTTATATGGTTTGAAGCAGGCCCCAAGAGCCTGGAACACGAGGATTGATAATTACTTTAAGAATGATGGATTTGAGCAGTGTCCGTATGAACATGCTCTCTATGTAAAGAAGAAGGAAGGTAAAATTTTACTTGTTGCCTTATATGTTGATGATTTAATTTTTCTGGGTAATGATGAAGGAATGATAAAAGACTTCAAGAAGAAAATGACAAAAGAGTTCGAGATGACGGATCTCGGTCTGATGAGATACTTCCTTGGTCTGGAAGTCAGACAAGACAAATCCGGGATCTTTGTATCTCAAGTAGCTTATGCAAAAGATATTCTGAATAAGTTCAAGATGATAGACTGCAACCCGGTTTGAACACCAATGGAACCCGGTTTGAAACTCTCGAAGTATGATGGAGGAGAGAGAGTTGATCCAAGTTACTACCGGAGTCTAGTTGGAAGTCTGAGATATTTGACATGTACAAGGCCGGATCTGTGTCTGAGTGTTGGGATCATAAGTCGATTTATGGAAGACCCGGGGTACACTCACTGGAAGGAGGCTAAGAGAATTCTGAGATATGTGAAGGGAACAATCTCACAAGGACTTCATTACTCGAAGTCGGACAAATACAAACTGACGGGTTATTCAGACAGTGATTGGTGCGGAGATGTTGATGATAGGAAGAGCACGGCTGGCTATGTGTTCTTCATGGGAAACACGGCGTTTACTTGGGTGTCGAAGAAGGAACCCATTGTGACCCTGTCTACATGTGAAGCCGAGTATGTTGCGGCATCTTGGTGTGTTTGCCATGCAATATGACTGAGGAATTTACTAAGCAAGCTGGAGCAAGAGCAAGTCGGCCCAACCGAGATTCGAGTTGACAACAAGTCCGCGATCGAGTTAGCTAAGAACCCGGTCAATCATGAGCGGAGCAAACATATTGATGTTAAATTTCATTTTATCCGGGATCAAGTTAAAGAAGGAAAAGTGGAGCTAAATCATGTTGCAAGCCGAGATCAAGTTGGTGACATCTTTACAAAGCCACTGCCGACGTTGCTGTTAGAAAATTGTAAGAAGCAGATGGACATGAAAGACGATAGAGATATTAAAGATTAAGGGGGAGTTTTGTTAGGTTAATCTTTAATTTAAATAAAGAAAATAGAAATATGGAGGGTTTTGTTTTGGTTTATGGTGTGTCCCTAGACATATGTTAATGGATAATTAATATGTTTAGATTTCCTATGTTAGTCATTATTATTCTTAATCATTTGCTATTGCTTATAAAAAGTACATTGTAACTCTTGAAAATTGGCTTGGCAGAATCAGTAATAATAGAAAAGTATATTTAGAGAACTCCTTGTGTATTTTGTGTGTGAGAGAAACACCATTAAAGGACCTGTGAAAATATCACTTATCATGGTATCAGAGCTTCAGTGACTACAAGGTCATGAGTTCGATCTTCACCACCCCCACTTCGGGTGGAATTAAGAAAAGCACGACAAAAAAAAAATGGGCCTGTGCAGCACAAGGCAGATCAATAATGGGTTTGTGTCATATCAACACTTCAAATCCAACGAGCTCTTGCGTGAGGGGTGTGTTATAGAATAAAATAAAAGTATTAAAAAGGCTTTCACTCAATACCTTAAAGTTTTGGGTTGAAGTGACGCTTATCACTATGAAACTAATAGCAAGGAAATAATTCAAAAATTGAAAATGTATATTTCTTGACAAAACGTAATAGAAAAACTTGATAAGCGGTTCAAAGTGTGTGAATGTCAAAACGAACAGATTCAGTTGCAAGTTGGTTCATCAACAGGCAAACTCTTGCAGTACCTGCAGTTGACTTGCAATTTTCAACCTGCCACGATAGCCTAGAAGAGCAACACATAGCAGATTCATATTAATTGATGGATATATATAAATGGATGGTCCCTCTTAGTTTTCAGAACATATTCTTTTATTAATCTCTTTCTCTGGCTACCGCTATAGTTAGTTTTGGTATGAGACAACGAAGAAAGAAGCTATAGAAGTCATGGATGAGGCCAATAACATCATTTAATTCGTGATAATGACGAATATGTCAGCATATACCAATAAAATGTTATTTCATGTGACAATGTGATGTATATGATGGTGGCTATAAATAGGGGGTTTGGTCATTCACTGTTTGGCATAAGAATTAAGAAGAGAGGGGTCTTGTATGTAGATGAAGAGTCATGTCTGGTAGCCAAGGATGGCTTGCCTAGCCTAACCAATTCATGGGACTTTGTCTTGTTTGAAGATATGGAACCCCATGTTTGGTTTATTGGCAAGCATCCTTGGCTTGTTGACTGTCTCTTGTCTTACATGCTAGACCTTTTCACTCTTCCCATACCATATGAATCAGCAAAACCTACACTGTTGCTGTTCATTTAATTAAGAAGTCATACAACTAGCTAATGAAGGCCATGTGTCCAAGGGAATTGATTTGGAACCAAGTTCTTTCATGGTACGTATATCCCATTGTTACCTACTAAAAGTAAATTGAAAGACAAAATTTTAAGTTTCGTTGTTTTTAAATTATTCTGAGGCTTAGCATTTCCTTGTTCAGATCCAGAAGCGAGCCGTTTATTTCATTTATGATTCTAATCTTATACCAACCAGAAACCCAAATCCTTTTCCCCCATTAACCTATATATTTGTAGCTAGTGTGTTCTTTTTAAAGAGCATCTCTGCTCTGACTCTTGTTATGATAGCGACGCATATCAATGTAAAGTAATATTACTGTATTTAAAGGTCGATAGAAAATAGAAGAAAATAACATTATGTTTCAAGTCTAAAATAATAAAGATAATGTACTCCCAAAGACCAAGATAGATAAATGAAATAAAATATTAAAATATCACTTGTGAGAAGGTCTAAATCATATTATTTCAATTAATTAGTATTATTTCCAAATGGTGTAATAATAATAATAATAATAATAATAATAATAATAATATATTATTATTATTATTATTATTATTATTACATGGTCATATAAATCATACGTGGCATATTGTGTATCTTCTAAATTTTGAAGGTGAAAATATATTAGTATGAATTACAAATGTATATGATTAGTTTGAAATTGAAAATTTGTGAAAATTTATGAAAAAAGAAATAGACACAAAAATTTCATATATGAAATTTTAATATTAGAGGAATTAATCATTTTACATGCCTGTGTACCGAACCTTATGTGATCATGTTGTGGTTTGTTCTCTGTGGAGATCTTGAATTTGATTATTGTTGGGAATCATCTTCCTTGTGCTTATATAGTACTACGTTTGGAGGTGGGATTACAAATTTATCTTTTCCCACATATGATTTGTTGAGATAAGGTTTTTTGGACTTCTTGATCGATGTTGATCAAAGATCATTGAAAGTGGCTCCTATACGTGCTCTAAGGGGTGAAATTAAGGTAGTAATCCATAGTGAAATGGTCAAGGGAATTTCTTGGCATCATAACCCTCATTTCTTCCTTATATAACTGATTGTGTAAATGAAAAACATGTAATTTCTTTAGTAAGCTTATGTCCAGCTCCTGAAGATTTCAAAATGTGGACAAAGTAGAAAATAGCTGAAAAATGCACTCAAATTAACTTCAGCCAAGAAATAGTAAGACACTCACCTGATCACATACTTCGCTCACCCTATCAAAATAATCAACTGTATTTGCCTCTTTAGCAGGCACATCCATAGATAACAAGAACAGTTGCAATACTGTATAATCTATCCGCTAACAACATCATTCACTGACCAATACTAGAAATACACTCTCCGAATGAAAGGGAAAAATGATGCATTTGTATTCTTGTAATATAGAATTGTTAGACTTGTGCTCTTGAACTCAAATTAGAACAAATCTCAAAAAGACTTTACTAATATTAAAAGAGCCTGATAAAGAATTAGGATCATAGCGGTCGATGAAAATTACACAAGTGTCTACATATTGTCTTCGTCTTCTCAAGAATAACTTTCAAGATTTACATATCCCAAGGGAGCCTTATGAACGACTTTATCAAAATACTCAATAATAACTTATGGAATTTTTTATTATTATTATTTTTTTTTTTTGTATATATCTTATGGAATTATTTGATTTATGCTCTTTGACTCAAATTAGAACAAAGCCCAAAAAGACTTTACTAATAGAGATATACACAAATGTCATAAGTCATAAGTCATAACCATCGATGGAAGATAAATAAATGCCCACACACTGACTCCATTGATCTCAAGAATAATATGGAAGATTTACACATTTCAGAGGAGCCTTTTGAAAGAAAATTTTCACATCCTATAGGAGCCTTACTGAAGATTTGCATATCCTAAAGGTATGTTTTATGTGATTTATATAAACAAGGATGTTAATATGCTTTGGACAACTTGAAATAAAAGGGTATTTGAAATATTATTGAATCATATTTGAATCTGTACATAGGGGTCTCTATTTATAGAGACTTCTTGACCTAATTTTGACCTAATGGGCTTGGCCCAATATACAAGTAACGGACTAAATAAATACAAATAAATGACTATATAATTACTATTTAATACAAATAAATGACTACATAATTACTAATAAATGACTACATAATTACTATTTACAACACTCCCTCTCAAGCTGAGAAATAGATATTTATCATTCACAGCTTGCTAGCAAGTTCTTGAAATCTATCTGAAGGAAGCCCATTTGTCAATAGATCAGCTAATTGATGCCCAGTGGGAATGTATGGAGTGGTAATCAACCCGCTATCAAGTTTCTCTTTGATGAAATGGCGGTCGACCTCAATATGTTTAGTCCGATCATGTTGAACTGGATTATGAGCTATACAAATAGCGGACTTATTATCACATAGCAGCTTCATAGGTCCCTCACATTTTATTTTTAGATCATCAAGTACAATTTTCAGCCACAGTAACTCACAAATGCCTTGAGCCATAGCTCGAAATTCAGCTTCTGCACTTGATCTGGCGACCACATCTTGTTTCTTACTTCTCCATGTACACCAAGTTACCACAAAGAAACATGCAACAACCAGTGGTAGAACGACGGTCAGTCACGGATCCAGCATAATCAGCATCTGTGTAGACTTCTAAAGATAGATTGCCATCACGTCGGAATAACAACCCTTTACCAGGAGTACCTTTCAGATACTGAAGAATTCTCTCTACTGCCTGCATATGTTTCTCCTTTGGATCGTGCATAAACTGACTGACAACACTAACAACATAAGCTAAGTCTGGTCTAGTATGTGCCAAATATATCAATTTCCCAACTAGCCGTTGATATTGTCCTTTATCAACTGGAGGACTTTCCTCTTCATAGCCCATCTTGTGATTCTGCTCAATAGGAGTATTAGAGGGTTTACACCCGAGCTTTCCTGCTTCTTTGAGAAGATGATCAAGAACATATTTCCTCTGGCTGATAAAGATTCCTTTGCTCGAATGAGCTACTTCTATCCCTAGGAAATATCTCAGTTTCCCAAGGTCTTTGACTTCAAACTCAGAGGCAAGCCGTGTTTGCAGAATCTGTCTCTCCACAAAATCATCACCTGTTATAATAATATCATCAACATATACAAGGAGCACAGTAAGCTTCCCATTTTGGGAGTGCTTGAAAAAAAGAGTGTGATCTCCTTGACTTTGTTTATATCCTAAGGTCATCATAACCTTAGTAAACTTTCCAAACCAGGCACGAGGTGACTACTTTAATCCATACAAGGCCCTTTTTAATTTACAAACTTTATTTTCTCCCTTCACAGAATCAAAACCAGGCGGAATTTCCATGTAGACTTCTTCTTCTAACTCACCATTGAGGAAAGCATTCTTCACATCAAATTGGTTTATATCCCAATTGTAATGGGCAGCAAGAGATAACAAAACTCTCACCGTATTCATCTTTGCAACTGGAGCAAATGTTTCTTCATAATCAATGCCATAGGTTTGAGAGTAACCTTTGGCAACTAATCGAGCTTTGTATCTCTCAAGAGTTCCATCAAAATTATATTTCAGGGCATAAACCCATCTGCACCCTATTGCTTTCTTTCCAGTAGGTTTATCAATAACCTCCCATGTTTTATTTTTCTCCAATGCATTCATCTCCTCTTGCATGGCTTGAGCCCAATTCCTATCTTTCAAGGCTTCATGTACTGATTTTGGGATTGCAATAGAGTCTAGTGCTGAAACAAAGCTTTTGCGCTGCACAGAAAGATTAGCAGAGGAAACAAACTGGGAGATAGGGTATTGAGTACAAGAGGGACAGGATTTCTTGGGACAAGCTCTTTTTCTTTTTCTAAGAGCAATGGGTAAATCATCAGAATCAGTAGTAATGGGTAAGTCATTAGAAGTATTAACATCATGATCAGAAATATGAGATTCAGGACTTACCAGTGGTTCAGACGATTGAGGTTGCTGCTGAGACAATGTGGGTTGTTTCCTTCTTTCAGGTGTCATAATCTTTCGTATCTCTGGTGTACTTGATGTATCAATCACAGGAGAATCAGTCACAGGAGGATTACTCACAAGAGGATCAGACACAGGAGGAACAGACACAGGAGGAACAGGACCAGGTGGAGGATACACTGACATAGGTAAAGGAGTAGACACTGATGATTCAAACTCAAAGAAGGGGGGTGATGAGATTTCTAGTGAAGGATTCTCCCCCTGAAGATGAGGACCTTGGAAAAAGGACTCAGATTCCTGAAATGTAACATCCATAGAAACAAAAAATTTCCTACTACTAGGGTGATAGCACTTGTAGCCCTTCTTATCAGGAACATAACCAAGAAAAACACATTTAATAGCCCTAGGGTCCAACTTACTGCGATGATGTTTATGAACATGAACAAAAGCAACATACTCAAACACTCGTGGAGGAAGACTCATCATAGTTGGAATAGAAGGGAAAAAGAAGTCATAGAGTGAATAGGACTTACATGGTCAAGTACCCGAGTGGGTAAACGGTTGATCAAGAATGCTGCAGTAAGAATAGCATCTCCCCAATAGTATTTGGGTACATGTGTCTGAAACATTAATGCACGAGCCACTTCAAGAAGGTGACGATTTTTTCTTTCTGCAACCCCATTTTGTTGGGGGTGTCAACACAAGTAAGTTCATGAATCATACCGTTATTTCTTATAAATTGGGAAAAGCTATGATTAACATATTCAGTACCATTATCTGTTCTTAGTCTCTTGAGTTTTTTTACCAAACTGGGTCTCAATCATTTTATAAAATTGAAAGAACAGTTGTGGTACCTCAGCCTTTTCACGCATTAAGTACACCCAAGTTACACGAGTGCAATCATCAATAAAAGAAACAAACCATCTATTTCCAGAACCATGAAGGACTTTAGAGGGACCCCAAACATCAGAATGAATAAGATCAAAATGTTCAACACTCTTAGTAATGCTAGAAGGAAAAGACACACGATGATGCTTAGCAAATTCACAAACATCACAATGAAAAGACTCAACAGATTTAGACAAAAACAATGACGGAAATAAAGATTTGAGTAAACTAAATGGAGGATGACCTAAGCGCTTATGATGAAGCCAAATCAAAGAATCAGCAGTTGATTGACCATGAGACATCAAGATGTGATTTGTTACTTTATTTGCAGGAGATTGTGACACCAGATAGTACAGCCCACCTTGCTCTTTAGCACTACCAATCGTCTTCCCCGTGGCGAGATCCTGAAAAACACAATGGGTAGGATAGAAGGTTACAGTACAATTCAAATCTTTTGTAATTTTATGAATAGAAAGAAGATTCGTGGAGAGTTTAGGAACATGAAGAACATCCTTAAGATGTAAGGACTGCTGTAAGTTTATGTCACCAGATCCCGCAACTGATGTATGAGAGCCATCAGCTACGGCTATTGTATGAGTTCCAATGGTAGGATGATAAGAGGTAAAGGAGTCAGCACAACAAGCCATATGATCAGTAGCACCAGAATCAACAACCCAAGAATGTTTAAAATCATTACATGAAGAAAGGAAAGAATAAGTTTTGGAGCTCATACCAGTCATAGTCAAAGCACTAGTATCAGATGGCTTACTCATGGAATCAAGAATGGTTCGGAGCCGTTCCAACTCATCTGGACGAAATGCAGGTTGGGTCTTATTAGGTGTAGGAGTTATTTCAGAGGAAGTAAAATGCACTTGACCACGCAACTTTGCCATCTTTTCTAAGATAGATTGCTTTCCATAAAGGCGAAAGCATAAATCCTTGATATGACCTGTTCTTTTACAATAAGAACACCATCGATCATCTCTCTTAGGTCTAGAAGAGGTACCATCATAAAATTTTGAAAAATAACTCCTTTGAGAAGAGGCCATACTGCACAGAAAATGGTCAAAGAAAAGCTTCAAGAAGCCAAAAAATCACAAATAAATACCAAACGATGTCCGATCAAAGAGAGGAGCACAGATCCAGAAAGAGGATGAAGGGACGATCAAGATCGCGGTGGTCCGATCCGGAAATATGATCTCACGCGCCGCTAGGGGTGTAAATGGGCTGGGCTGGGCTGGGCTTTGGCCATCTTGGCCCAAGCCTACGTAAAAAAAATTCAGCCTATCTGACCTACTGGCCTATTAAAGGCTTTATTTGTAGGCCAAGCCCGGCCCATTTTCAAAAATAAGAAAGCCTGCCATGGCCTACAGGCCTTGTAGGCCTCCCACTATATATACTAAGAAAAAATAATAATTGTATAGAGCAAAGAAAGTTCCATTCATGCATGCACTAGTACTTCTCATAAGAAAAAAATGATAAACAAGAAAGAGTCAACATAATATCTCAGTTCTAGAATGTATATCATAGAGGAATAGAGTCAAAAAAATGGGAAAAATAAGAAAAATACAATTGTTGGATGTTGAAATAACGTCTACAAGAGAATGTCATTCATCTAAAAATCTTTAAACCACCATCAAGACAAGGGAAAAAAGAGTATTATTGAAAGATCTTCATCAGTAACATCATAATCCAGCAACACTACTAAAAAAAGCTCTATTATCGACGGAATTTATCAACGGAAAATATTCCGTCAAAGATAGTTACGGAATTTTTGACAGAAATATAGTTTCGTTTGAAATAGAGACGGAAAGAATTTCCGTTGAAGTTTGAGACGGAAATTTTCAACAGAAAATAAATTCCGTCAAAAATTTTGACGGAAAATAAATTACGTTGAAATTTTTTGTCAAAAATTTGTCATATAATTATTGTAATCGAAAATTATCGACGGACAATAAATTCCGTTGATAAATGCAACGGATTTTTTCTGTCGGAACTTTCAACGGAATATTTTCGTCAAAAATAGAAACGGAATTTCGGTCCGTTGAAACTTTCAACGGAATTTTGGTCTTTTTCTGTCGAAAATTCCAACGGAATTTTTTTCCGTTGATAATTTTCAAATAATCACAGACATTAAGAAAAACCATAAATTTCTTTTATGCAAGAATGCTATCATTTATAATTGTTTATGGTGTTGCGCATACATATTGAAACATTCGTATGAGAATGCAAGTAGTCGTGAAGTTATGGATGAAGTGTTGAAGTAATGGATGAAGTTATAAGCATACAAAAATTATGCTCCGATGTACTCACATGAAAATGGATATGAAAATACGTAAAAATGTTGGTGCAAAGTGTATTCCTAAATGACTCGTGAGAGATAATGACTTATTAGTTTCAAAATTTTGGTCTTTTTTCGATGAAAATTACAATAGAATAATTTCTTGCTAAGAAGAATGCCCATGTTGTGGAAATTCCACCCAGAAGGTAATGGGTTACTCCTATAGCACGTCTACCTTCATCCGGCTTAGTTACACCAAATAAAAATAAAAAAAGTGGTTTTCGCTTTAAGCATTTCGAATTGTTGATCCATCGCTAGAGATGGCTTAGAACAATAGTTCATTATCTAATGGTTTTTTCCTTTCTAATACTCTATCCGAGAGTTATACGTATTTTTTTGAAACGAGGTCCTCTGTAACGTGACATAAAGACTCGATCTTCCTCCATAGCAGGTTTTTTCGGAAAACTCCAACGGAATTTTGGTCCGTTGATACTTTCAACGAAATTTTGGTCTTTTTCCGTTGAAATTACAACGGAATACTTTTCCGTTGAAAATTCAAACGGAATTTTGGTCTTTTTCCGTTGAAAATTACAACGGAATATTTTTCCGTTGAAAATTCCAACGGAATTTTGGTCCGTTGATACTTTCAACGGAATTTTGGTCTTTTTCCGTCGAAAATTACAACGGAATAATTTTCCGTTGAAAATTACAACGGAATACTTTTCCGTTGAAAATTCCAACGGAATTTTGGTCCGTTGATACTCTCAACGGAATTTTGGTCTTTTTCCGTCGAAAATTACAACGGAATAATTTTTCGTTGAAAATTCAAACGGAATTTTGGTCTTTTTCGGTTGAAAATTACAACGGAATACTTTTCCGTTGAAATTTCCAACGGAATTTTGGTCCGTTGATACTTTCAACGGAATTTTGGTCTTTTTCCGTCGAAAATTAAAACGGAATAATTTTTCGTTGAAAATTCCAACGGAATTTTGGTCTGTTGATACTTTCAACGGAATTTTGGTCTTTTCCGTTAAAAACTACAACGGAATAATTTTTCGTTGAAAATTCCAACGGAATTTTGGTTCGTTGATACTTTCAAAAGAACTTGCACTGTTGGATGACATATAAATAAATTTTAAATTAGATTTTTTACCAAAAACCAAAATTTTGATTCAGAATTTTATAATATAATTTATAAATTATCAATTGCTTAATATTACAAATTTATAGTTAGCACATAATAATTGATAAATTTATATATGATCCCAAAATTAGTTAATATTCTTAACAAAAGTTTTATAATTAGCATAAAATATATCATTTTAATTTATAATTAACAATTAATTATCTTTATAATTATATAATTTAATCATTCTAAAATTTATTTAATTTTAAATTTGGTATTTTTCCCTATTTGTTATCTTCCCTCCTAACACAAATTATTTCCCTCTCTTTTAATTTTTCACGATGATGGGTAACAGCAGAGAGAGAAGAACCCCTCACACTTACAATCCTTTCGTGCTCTTCTCATTCTTCCCCCATCACTCTCTCAGACAAACTCGAGCGTCTCCGTGAAGTTTCTAGAACGAGGGTCTTCTCTTCGCTGGCTCCGCGGCTGCCGCCGATGCTGAGTTCGGACTCCTTCACCTGATTTCCGGCAAAAGCCCCATCTTTGGCACCGTTGAGTTGTACGAACACCACTTGTTCCTTTGCTGCAAGAACCCTCGGGTTTGGCCATCGCAAATCGAGGCTACAAGAACCCTCTAGAAGCTATGGCTAATCGTGGGTCCCTCTATCTTCAGCCGCGTGTTAGCATTCACCACGAACGATGTTACCTATGCCTTCGCGAGTCACCTCGGCGATGTTGAACTCGCTGCCACTTCTATTGCCAACACTGTCATCGTTGGCTACAATTTCGGCCTCCTCGTAAGTTCTCCGTAACTCCCATATATACATTCACGGTTT
This sequence comes from Gastrolobium bilobum, assembly GCF_033153095.1. Classification (NCBI taxonomy): domain Eukaryota; kingdom Viridiplantae; phylum Streptophyta; class Magnoliopsida; order Fabales; family Fabaceae; genus Gastrolobium; species Gastrolobium bilobum. Next base: position 166,741 of record NW_026897034.1, on the reverse strand, counting down.
GTCCTGTTCCAATTTTCTCATTTTTTTTTAAATTCAAATAATTTAATTTAATTTCTCTTTTCTGTTTAGTTGGGGATGGAGAGAGCGTTGGAGACACTGTGCAGGCTTGGGTTTGGGGCAAAGAGATATCACATGCTTATACCACTGATCTAGAAGAGGTTGAGGAGGTTAACAAGTAGCTTGCAGTTCTTGAGCAATCTTGCCAATATAAAGACCCATTATTTATGTTAGAGCTTGTTCTTCACCAACAAACCACCAGCGGTATTTTCCTTTTAATATTAAATGGTACTAAGTACTAATTATGATTTCATTAAGAGTAAATAAATATCCATGACAGGTGAAAAAACTTCCTATTTTTCTTGGCAAAGGATGGTCGATACAGTGAAGGTGTTGCCATTTATTCTTTCAAATTTTCATTCAAATTAGTTGTAGTATTTTGTTACTGTGATCCCTTTTTGGTTGCTATTGGTTGATTAGATTAACGGCTGAATAAACTTTAGCTTTTTAGGTGCAATTTACTTGTATTCCCTAGATTATGTTTGCCCCAGCCATGTGGACCTGATAGTGAAGATTGGCCCTTTTAAAGCATCCGAGCTCAGTTTTTGTTCTTATGGTTTAGCTGTTACAATTGCCATTTATCTGCTGATTATTGTACTATAAGCTTACCAAATGAGAGGTCACAATACCGCTAATTCTTTTAGAAAAATCTGGAAAGAATTCAGAGGTGATTTACAATAATAGAAGTTAATTCTGAATGATTTTGGTCCTCTACCATTTGAAACAGTTAAATGATGTAGAATGCTTTGCTTCATTGCCTTATTTCATCCTTCAGTGTAATTGACTTGGGTGATGATGCTTGCAGTGACTATTGCAACATTGACAGATCTTGGTTTCTTATGGTTTAGAGAATTTTATTTAGAGTCTTCACGAGTTATTCAGGTAATACTTATCACCACAAGATTATTTGAATTTCATATCTATAATGTTCACCAGAAAGACTCCTAAATATGAGCAGTTACATATTTCCTTGCTACTTGCAAGATATTGTATTCCTATCTTTCACTGATAGAAATCTATTTTTACTAGTAGTTGAATCAAACCATCAAATAATGGTAGGCTAGCAGCTTGGAATGCAGTATTTCCTATAAATTTTTTGTTGGAGATAGCCGGATGATGGTTTGGGTCTTTGTTATTTTGAATTTTTATTTTTCAAAAAAACTCTTACTCTTATAGATGTTTTTACTTTTGCCTGACCCTTTAGAAGTTAACAATTTGTCTCTTTTCCAGTGTACTTTAGTTGTCCCCAACTCCCCACCCTGTCCCAAATTTGTTAATTTTACATAGACTACTCATGGAGACTGAAATAATAAGCAAAGGAAGGATGATAACTTAGTAATATTTTGCTAAGTCTGCATATTGACGTGTTTTGGTATTTAGCTTGAGTTGTTTGTGGAATTGTTTTTTTAAAAAATATGAAAAAATGGTCTGCTTGTTCAAATTTTGCAGAATCTGGAATACCTTGAGGAATTTCATTTTCAAATTCAGAAATTAAGGATATATATATGTAATACCGGTGGCAAGTGGAACGAATGGAAAATTGCTTCTTACAGAGAAACATACCTTGCGCAGTTGTCATGGAGTTGTGATTGCCATTGATCCATTGGCAGGGTTATGTGTAAGTCAAATTGCCTTAAATTCTTGCTTGTCAGAGCTTAGCTTTTATAAGTTTTTATGATGTTGGTATGTTTATTTAAAAAGCAATAACATGTAGATACCTATTGTGGTCTTATTCATATGTTCTTTTTTGCTCTATATATTTCTCAGATACGTGGCTCTGAATATGCAAATATTGGCCTTATATATAGATAGATACGTAGCTTTTTTGCTCTATAGAATATATATATATATATATATATATATATATATATATATATATATATATATACACGTAACCTTATACTATATATAGATAGATAAGTAGCGTTATATATATACGTAGCCTTATATATATATATATATAAGGTTTAGAGCAAAAAAGTATACGTAGCTATATATGAACACGCATATATACGTGGACTTTTTTTTTATATATTTTACTTTTTTGTTAATAATACTTTAGCTTCAAATAGCTACACGCATATAATATTTTTTATAGTTAGATTTTTTTTTTGCAATTTATTTATTTTTTGGTTTAATAGAGAATTATTTGTAAAACTAGTTTGTATTTTTTATTATACGTAAATTTTTTTTAATAAAGTTACACTTTGGAGGTTGCTACATCAACACTTGATATATATATGTAAAACTAGAGCTCCCACTTGCATTTCTCATGATCTCGCTCATATTTTTCACAACCCAAGTAAAAAGTAACCTAGAAATCAAGAATAAAAAAAAAATCTCGACTAGTGGCTCAACAACTATTTTTTTGTAGTGACTAGTGAATTTCCTATAACAATTTTTCTTTTTGCAGGTGCATAAGGATCCTTTTCTGATGTCTGGATATAAAGTTATAGATGGCAGTGGCACTATGCTGGTAAAGAATTTTGGTGATTTTTAATCTTATTTCATATCATCTATCATTTTCACGAGTTTTGACTTTTTTCTAAGATAAACATGTAATGGGGTATTGTTGGTTTTGATCTTAAGATTGTTGTTGGAGAAGAGATAGAAACATGTAAGGATTCTCACTTTGAACAGACCAAGGCAATTGAATGCTATCTCACCTGAACTGGTTAGTCCACTTAATCCACCTTTGAATTGTTTGATGTGGATATTGGATTGGCCTGAAATAGAGTGAAGTGTGAAATTATTTTACGTATAATTTTTTTCTATTGCAGATCCTTCGTGACAAACAAATAGTGCATATTTTGGTGGCTAGGGAAGTGTTAAGACATCAGCCTTTAGTTAGCATTTTTCTTTCGTTTCATGTATTTTCTTTAGACTTCATTTGAATTTAAGTTATCTTGTTAATACATATTAATTTTACATGTGAATATTATTATAATAATTTTCAGAGAATATTTAATTGTTAGAAGCATATTTCATATTTAGGAAAATTTTCTTTCAATTAAAATTTAGAATTTTTTATCATTTTGATTGTATGTAGGAAAATTTAGTATATTTTAAATGATTTTTAAAAAATAAAAGTTGTTTTTGCTACTTATTTTTTAATTATTAAGCAAAAGCCCAGCGGCGATTTTTAACGGCTGCCATTAATTTTGTGCAATGAAAAAGTTTAATGGTTGGTTATTCCGTTGGTTGAGAAAATCGACTCCAAATCATGCATATGGATTTAGTGGCCCCATATACGTAGGTAGTTTTCAAGATGACGTCAATATTTATGCCGGTAGTTTAAAATGCCGTCAATATTTGTTGAATTAAAATCCATATGAAATTAATGTTTTTTAAAAAATTAAAAATATTATTTTCGACGGAATTCTATATAAATTTCGTTGCAAATGGTTAAGAATTTTCAATGGAATTTCATTCCGTTGAAATTTTCAACGGAATTATAGATAAATTCCGTTGCAAACTGTTACAGAACTTTTAGATGGAATTTTTTTCCGTTGAAATTTTCAACGGAATTATAAATAAATTCCGTTGCAAACTAACTTTTCGACAGAATCATTTTCCGTTGAAATTATAGACGGAATTATAGATAAATTCCGTTGAATTTTACAACGGAATTTTTTCACGGAGATATTTTCTGTTGCGATTATCGACGGAATTATAGTAAAATTCCGTTGCAAATTGAGACAGAATTTTTTGACCGATATATTTTCCGTTGAATTTTTTGACGGAATTTATTATTTTAATAATATGTCATGACTTTATTTACTGACAGAAAAGTAAGGCTTTCAACGAAATACATTCCGTCGAATCTTTCAACGGAACAATATTGCGTTGCAAATTTCAACGGAAAAAAAAATTCCGTTGCCTTACAACGAAGGATTATCCAACAGAAGAATTCCGTTGAAAATTCCGTGGAAAAATGATTTTTCAACGGAATTTTCATACTTTGCAACGGAAAATTTCCGTTGAAAATATTAATATTTCTAGTAGTGATCATAAATAAAACAATGTCAGCATCCAGCAAAATCATCATAATAGCATGCAATCAGCTAAGCTCTGGCCTCCTGCCGCTAGAGGTCTCAACCCCCTCATTTGAACCTGAAATATGTGCCCCAAACGTGGGGAGAGATCTCTAAATAGAAATCTCAGTAAGACAAGGGGTCCACAATGATCTTCCACCCCAAGCTCACTTACATGTGCAATATAAGTTCTAAAAGCAGTAATTCAATATCAGTTCCAAAATTAGTGCAATGCAGCAGATAATCATGTCATGTGTGTTATAACTATTCTACTGATTAGAGAAGTGCAGGAATACGTCTATTACTCATACAGTACCAGCCCATGCTGTACCCGCCCCCAGGACCACCCCATGGCTTCCTGGGTAGGCGAAACACCACATACATATCATAAGAATTTTGCACTTAACAGCTCCATAGCATTTCAATAAAACAGTACATGAAAACACATCATGCATATAACCATCCCCTCATGGGACAAGGTGGAACAAACAATGGCTAAGCCGAGGACACGAAAGCTTACCTTGCAAGCTAACTATCCAAGCCAAGAGTCCACACAAGCTCAATGTCCAAACACAGCAGAATCATAATCTGTTTTTGGACCAGCAATCATATCAACAACCATAGCTCATAAGCATATAACATAAGACAACGCTTCTCTTTTACGTTTCATGTCTTAAGGCTTCTCACAAAGCCACAAGCCCTTAATCACTTAGATTCTGACTTAACTTAATCATTACAGAAGTCCACATAAGTCAATCATGGGTCCATAAACCCAAAATGACATTCTGTATGAACAGTATCGTTACTGTTCATGTAACACCCCGTGTATACCCGGTTTGTTATCATGTCATCGTATTAAGCTGCGCTTAATAAAAAAATGCGGAATAACTTTTTCTTTTCATTTATGACGTCATTAACATTAACCAAGTTGATTACTTAGTTCTTTTTCAAAACATCGTTGGTATGTAAATTGCAATTAAACGTCTAACTAAAATACCTCATTAAATATATAATAACTGTGTCTCTAGTCACGGAACTAAAACACGTAGACCGGACGAACCCTGATAGTTTATACAACTCAAGCTAAATCATAAAGTCAAGTCAATGTGGCATGGACAATCCCCATGCTCATCAAATAAGGCAACAAAGCCCAACAAAGTCTCAAATCCAATAACATGATAATAAATGTAAAACATGTCAGCATCCAAGCATATCATCATAAAAGCATAAATCTCAACTCAGCTTCGGCCTCCTATCGCCCGAGGTATTAACCCCCGAGGTACCTGATCCTGAAAAATGTGCCCCAAATGTGGGGTGAGATCTCTAAAAAGAAATATCAGTAAGACAAGGGGTCCTCAAGGACTCTTCCGCCCCAAGCTCACTTACAGGCATAATATAAGTTCAAAACAGTAATTTCAATGCATGTTCATGTTAAGCATATATTTCATGACATTATAATCTCTTGCTCAACGAGCTAACATTTAACTCAGTAATCATGTGATGTATGCAAATGCGGTTCGACTGGCCAGGGAACAGGATAGGGATTATGCACGTCTGCGACCCATCTAAACATAAGAGTCGCAATCTTATGCCTTACACACCAGAGTCGCAGTCTGATTGTGTAAATAAACAACATCACTTCCATACACTACATGCCTTACACACTAGAGTCGCAGTCTGATTGTGTAAGTAATCAACAGACATATTCACATATCTCAGGCATATATCAATGCATATAACATTCTCATAAAAGCATACCATGCATATAAACCACCCTCCCATGGAGGTCGGTGGAACAAACAACAGATCAATCCGAGGACACGAAAGCTTACCTGTACCTGTATTACTACAAAAAAAAGGCATTTTGCGGCGGTTCATTTTTGGTATATGCGATGGTTACAACCGTCGCTAAATGCATTTTTGCAATTAGGGACGGTTGTAACCGTCGCGTATACCAAAAATGAACCGCCGCTAAATGCCTATTTTTTGTAGTATATGCCCCTCTGACTCGAACTCGGTATCACAAGGGTCCACACCACAAATAGAATCCAATGCACTCACAGATCTGGTTTAATGACCATCATAGTATAAATATACATATTCTAAAATTTCAAGACAATCAGATATTATTTTCCTTTTCATTTCAAACCTAGAGATCCTTTCTAAGACATCATTTAACTTATTTAATTTTAGATAATTATTATCTTATAAATATATATATATATATAGCCACAAAATATAAATATATATTATATATATATATATATATATATATATATATATATACATGGGAAAAGTGTTTGTCATTTTAAATGACACAACACTATGTCATTTTAAAAGTGCTGAATAAAAAGAGGGACAAAGACTGCAAAATGAGCTCGTTCATGAACCCACTGGTAACTTATGAATTTCTCCTTCCTTTCTATATTTAAATTGAATGATAAAGTTTTTTTTTTTGTTGGTGAAACGATAAAGTTGTTTTAATTTTAACACTGTATTGGTTGATATGAGACATTTCATTCTGCTCTTATTTGTTATTTGATTCTGTAGTAATATAAGATTGTTACGTTTTGTTGTGTTCTGATTATTTGATTTGGGGTAGTTAAATATTGCAAGATATTATAGCAGTAGCTGAGTTATGAAAGTGTCATGAATGATTGCCTAACTTAATTAAAATTAGGGGAAAATACTTACTTACTTACTTACATTTCTCTTGTAGTCATGTGCTTAGTCATCGACTTGGTGCAAGATCCTTAAGCCTACACAAAACTTATCTTCATCAAGTTCTTTTCTTTGACAAGTTTCACCTTCAATGAACCATCATATGGGCTATTACCACCCATATGACTAGCAAGAAACAGCCTATCTTGTAGAGTTCCCTCCAATACCCCTTAATTTTCTCAATTGATGGATAATCCTCACCCTCTCCTGGTCCTCCTTTATCAGTTCCTTCTTTGTACCTGCTGTTGCACGAAAAGAAAGTAATAAAGCATGTTACAGCAACTGGAATTTGCGTGCAAAAGTTAAAATATCTCTCATCAATGAGTATAAAAGAAAAACCACGAGCTATGCAAATAATTCAATACTCAAAGCGGCAAAAATGGATTCAAGGACACAGCCAGCAGCTATCTTAATTATTACTATTATAAATATCCAAGATATTTTATCTAAATCTCTCAGATATTTTATATTTTATTTATTATTGTTATTACTATTATTATATATATATATATATATTTTATGGTAGTGTTTATATTTTTTTATTGAGAAACTAGTTTTATTTGAATGTCGACCATGTTCTAACCAAGATTTCAAGAAAATTCTTATCTTTCTCAATGTCAAGTTAATTTTAATTGAGATGTGATATTTTTTGTTCTTGTGAATCACAGTGAAGAATTTGTTATGATGAATCATTCCCAAATAACAACTATTGAAGATATCGACACGAGTGGGATTTTAGTATGTTATGATGACGTTGTTGATTTGGAGAAAGATGGTGATGAGTTTATTGACAATGATCATTGTGAAATTATGGAAAACGAAGATGGTGATGAGTTTATTGACAATGATCTTTGTGAAATTATGGAAAACGAAGATGAGGATCATATGCAAGGTAATGTACATGAAATTATGGGAGATGATGACAGTAAATTCAGCGAGACCAGCTTTTTATGTAGAGTCTTTGGGACATCAGAAGAAGCTTATGCTTTTTATAATGATTATGCAAAAGGTAAGGGCTTCGAAATACGTAAGCAATTCTTTAACAAGATTGCAAAAACACAACAAATATATAGGTGGAGATATGTGTGTTCAAAAGAAGGCATCAAAAGAGTAAATGATAACGCAATTAAAAGACGAAGGGATACAAGGACCAATTGTTTGGCGATGTTACAAATAAAGTTGGTGGATGGAGTATGGAAAGTGGAGAAGTTCAATGATACACACAATCATCCATTGATTAACACTCCAGCAAAGGGGAAAAAGTTTCCTTCTCAAAATGAACTACGACGCTCAAATGTTACTAAATCTCTTGTTTCTATGCTTTATGAGGAGGGTTTAACTTCTTCAAAAATCTCAAAGGTTGTGAATGCTATGGACAAAGATGTTAATATTACTCCAGTTCAAATCACCACTATTATATCAAGCCAGCGAAAGAATAATGTAGGGCGAGAATGCCAAGGCATTATCAAACACTTTCAAAGGAAGTCTATTCTTGATGGATCTTTTTATTTTGATATGCATTTGGCGGAAGATGGAACATTAAGAAGTGTATTCTGGGCGGATGGTAGGTCGAGAGCTGCATATGCTCAATTTGGTGATGTCCTTGTGTTTGATGTGACTTACCAAACAAATAAGTTCAAGTTTCCTTTTGCCCCTTTTGTTGGGGTTAATCACCATGGGCAATCAATTTTATTTGCTGCCGCGTTGTTAGAAGATGAAACGGAGGCAACATATACATGGTTGTTTGAACAATTTCGAGCATGTATGTTTGAAAAGTCTCCAGTTGCTATCATCACTGATCAAGACAAAGCTATGGGAAAAGCAATTGCCAAGATATTTCCAGGAGCACGACATCGTTTTTGTGCATGGCACATGAAAAAACATATTATGGAACATACTCAAGCACTACGCGCACAATTTAAGGAGAGTTTTGATACCGACTTTCATGCATGGTATAAAAGTCGAGACATTGATGGGTTTGAAGGTAAGTGGGAAACGTTAAGGACTAAATATGATATTAAAGCTGGTACTTGGTTGGCTAACATGTATGTTTCACGTCATCATTGGGCAAAGGCATATTTGAAGGATACTTTTTGGGCCGGAATGACCACAAGTGGACGAAGCGAGAGCATCAATGCATTTTTTGATGGATACGTCAACTCTAACACAATGTTAAATGACTTTGTTACCCAATATGACAAAGCAATCAAGTGTAGGAGGGATGCCGAAGAAGATGAGGATTTTAAGACTAGAAATACAAAAGCTATTTTGGAGACTTCCTTTCAAATTGAAGCAATAGCTGGTGAGCGCTACACAAGAAAAATATTTAATATCTTTAAAAAGGAGTGGATGGCAGCCGTACTTGATTTTGAGCATGAAAAGATTTCAATGGACGAAAATCATAGCAGGTACTATTAGGTGTATAGGTTAAATTTATGTAAAAAAGTGCAACTAATTTTCTCTAATATCCCTTTCTTTTAGGTATTGGGTGGGATCTCCTGAAGTTGATAAAGAGTGGTGGGCAATTGTTGAATATCATTTGACAGAAACCTTCACAGCTAATTGTTCGTGTGCAAAATTTGAGACTATAGGAATTTTGTGCAAACATATTCTATACATCATGAAGAAGAAACAAATAAAAATCATTCCTGAAAAATATATTTTGTCTAGATGGACAATGAATGCAAGCTATACGGTTAAAAATCTTATAGCCGATCATGCTGAAACAACTAATAATGAAGTTAGTGCTTTAGCCTTGTGGTCAGTGCACTCCAAGTGCAATATGGCTATTGCTGAAGCAAGAGATTGTATTTCTGAAATTAGAAGGTTTGACGCTTTTGTTGCTGATTTTATTCATCAACAATTGGAAAGAAAGAAAAAGAGAATTGAAGATGAAGCAATTCCCCAAATTGTTCCTTCACTAACTCCTGGAATTGTCTCGCAAGTTTCACTCATCAATGATGTGCGTGATCCCATCCATCCAATCAAAACTAAAGGGCGTCCTAAGGTTGCTTCACGAATAAAATCTGGCATTGAACTATCTTCAAAACAACAAAAGACTTGCAGTTATTGTGGAGGAAAGGGTCATAATAAGACCGGTTGTCAGAAGCACAAGGTATTTATTTCTTAAGACTTTATTTTTGTATGTGTTTTTCTCCTTAAACTTGATGATTAGTTTGTGAAATTTCATTTGTAGATGGATGTTGCAAGAGAGAAGCAAAAGGAATAATACTTATTGCATATATTTTCATTATTGCATTTTGGTAAGCACTCATTTATTATGAACAATTTTCTAAGTTCAAATCATGAGTTCAAAACTGCTTATATTTGCATGTATTGTGATTTTTCAGGTACAAAGATCTTGGGTTCATGATATTTATTGCAGAGGATTTTGGCATCTGTTAATTAGGTTGTTGGATAGGTTTAATGTTATTAGGAGGTTATTTTTTGTGTACTTAATTTATGTCTTTCATGGATATTAAAATAAGTTCTTGCAGAACGTTAGATTTTTTTTGTTATTAAAATAAATTCTAGTAGGAGATTATTAGATTTTTTGTTTCTAGGAAAATTGATTGGAGAGCAAATTACTGCATGTATTCCTAGCTCTTGGTTATGTAATATTTTTTGTTGGCCATCCTTTGCTGAATAATCAAGAGTGATGGATATTGCCTTGCTGTAGTCAAGAAAGTTATTGTTTGACATCAAACTACAACAGTTTCAATTCACATAAGTGGCAATTGTGATCTTACTTGTTGCAGAAGTGGCATAACACGTTATCTTGAAATTGCTTTTATCGTGAAAAAAATTAAAACTTAAAATGAAAAGATAGAGGGAAAAAAAAGTCTTGATTCGATCTTTTTACTATAGATGTTGATGACTCATTTATTCTTTTCAGCGTTGATCCTAGCCCAACGAATTGAGGTATCACACTTTAGAGTAAAAATAAAAATATTCCATTTTTTTATTCGTCAATCTCCTTAGTAGGATGTACCCATCACCATGATAAAATAAAAACTATTATATGACTACAGAAATAACTAAGAAGATCACAGTTAATGTAATCTTAAGGCACTTTTCATCATCATTATTGTTTTATATCCTTTGACATTATTAACTAGTATAGACTCTTAATGTGCTGAAGAGCCAATTATACAATTAATACCACTACAACACACTTGTTTAATCATTGAGATAGTGAACTGGGATTGAAGTTGACACATTCAAAAAAGAAAAAAAAAAGGAAAAGGAAAAGGGACAAAAGCCAGAAACGAAACCATCACACAATCTATTCATGCCAGGAAAATATCATAAGGAAAGATCTGCCATAGTCCTCATAATTCATAAAAATGGAATCGATTATGGTTATAGAGTAGGAGTCAAATTTGCGATTTCAATTGACATATGTAAATAATAACATAATTGAAGTTTCTCATAACTACAAGTGTAAGATTCTTAACACAGCCCTTTCCATGCGGTATATTCATGACTTTACATTTCAGGATTTTTTTAGCTTAAAAAAAGGGTATAAATGAAAGGGAAAGTGTGGAAATTGGAAACATGCTCCTTGCCAATAACTACATATGGCAGATAAACTAGTGCCAGCCACTTTGATATACTAATGTATCTTATAAACCTCCTCTTCAACATTGAGACTGAGACTTGGATCCTTCAAAGCAGCAGCCTGATTCTTTGCATCTGAGTTCATAGCAAGCAAAATAGGTAAACCCCTATTGTTAGGTAGTTTTCCATTCCCAATTTTGTCCAGGAGAATCAATCACCATCCTCATGCTGATTATCAAAGCTTGTAGAATCAATAAGGCAATGTGAAGTACCACTTTTTTTTAGAGGAACTTTTCCCGTGCGCCTTTGCTTTGTTTTCACCATTAGCTGAGAACCTGCTTGTCATACAGTAGGATATATAGCATTAAGCCATTAACAACACTCAAGATTTCATTTCATTAAAAAATTGTGAAATCAATGAAAAAGATTACTTAAAAATCATTTGAATCAAATAATACATACAAACACCTCTATCCCTAAGCAAAGTGACCTACAATCCAATTATAGCATTTCATACATGATATATAAGAAACTTGCTTGAGATGAAGGACCTGGAATTGAGATGAGTGTAAATTTTAAGTTTGCAAAATTAGCTGTGCCCACTTTGGAATTGGAATTAAGATAAAGAGAATAATAAAAAAAATTAGAACTAGAATATTGCATTAATAATAAAAAATTCCATCTAATCCAATCTACCAAGTTACCACATTTTGAGGAAGAAAATAACAAATATCTTCACAGGAGCAAAAAAAAAAAGTAACGAAACAACCAACCAATATTACCATAAACAAGGAAGAGGTTTTCTTAATCAACTTCAGTCTTCCACTAATTCTTTCGGAGGCGAACTGAGTCGGATGAATTGCTACATTGTCCTTCGAATATACAATTTCAGCACCGTCCGCTCACTAGACGAGGAGCTCTGTTTGGTTCTGTCGCTCTCCAGCATTATGCTTGCCGATCCCTAATCTGAATCAATCAGGAAAAAAAAAAACCTCGCAACCTCAGTTAAAGTTTGAAAGGATAAAAAGCAGTGCAAGATCAGATTATTCAATTGAATCGCGAAACCCTACTCTGAAATGCAATTGGACGGGAGGAACCAAAGGGTCATCAAAAATTGTGAAGTGAAAAGGGCGATACTCTTACTTTTTGCTGCGACGCAGCGTAATCTGCATCGTCGGACAAATGGTGAAGATGCTAGCATTTGGTGAGACGTTTGTTGAAGACGAAAGAGAGAGAAAAAACAAATAAAAAAAAACAAAAAATAGAATGAAACGATGCAGTTTAACTTAAAAGGACATAGTGTTGTCATTTAAAATGACAAACACTTTTCCCTATTTATAATAGTAATAATTAAGATAGCTGCTGGCTGTGTCCTTGAATCCATTTTTGCCGCTTTGAGTATTGAATTATTTGCATAGCTCGTGGTTTTTCTTTTATACTCATTGATGAGAGATATTTTAACTTTTGCACGCAAATTCCAGTTGCTGTAACATGCTTTATTACTTTCTTTTCGTGCAACAGCAGGTACAAAGAAGGAACTGATAAAGGAGGACCAGGAGAGGGTGAGGATTATCCATCAATTGAGAAAATTAAGGGGTATTGGAGGGAACTCTACAAGATAGGCTGTTTCTTGCTAGTCATATGGGTGGTAATAGCCCATATGATGGTTCATTGAAGGTGAAACTTGTCAAAGAAAAGAACTTGATGAAGATAAGTTTTGTGTAGGCTTAAGGATCTTGCACCAAGTCGATGACTAAGCACATGACTACAAGAGAAATGTAAGTAAGTAAGTAAGTATTTTCCCCTAATTTTAATTAAGTTAGGCAATCATTCATGACACTTTCATAACTCAGCTACTGCTATAATATCTTGCAATATTTAACTATCCCAAATCAAATAATCAGAACACAACAAAACGTAACAATCATATATTACTACAGAATCAAATAACAAATAAGAGCAGAATGAAATGTCTCATATCAACCAATACAGTGTTAAAATTAAAACAACTTTATCGTTTCACCAACAAAAAAAAAAACTTTATCATTCAATTTAAATATAGAAAGGAAGGAGAAATTCATAAGTTACCAGTGGGTTCATGAACGAGCTCATTTTGCAGTCTTTGTCCCTCTTTTTATTCAGCACTTTTATATGGAATCCAACAACTGCAGCTGAAGCGACCACACATCCTTCTGCAAATATGACGATTTAAAAAACCCAATCATCTCCGGGAAACAAAAATATGATTTTTAACACAATTACAAATAGTTACTCATCATCCTGACAAGAAACAAAAGAAAATACAAACATGTCCTAAAGCTCACAAATAAATAAGTGAGAAAATTAGCAACTTTTCAAGCTTGAAGCCGAAACAAATCAAGGCTCTGCCTAAATAATCAGATGGGTACCCAAATGGCAAAAATATTTTTCATGATTCAACTCAAATTTAAATCATATCAGATCATATCAAAGTTTTAAATCATAAGTACACATAACGATGATTTGCTGCAAAGAGAAAGCATTTGAATTCATGTATAATGTAAAGTGCATCGTGCCACAACTAACCTGTGAAACTTTAACAAAATGAGACTTAATATCCCCAAAATGAAGAAATCAGGGTCAGATTTTGAGGGAAATCAAAAACACGTTGAGCTAGAAGTTATGCATTTTGATAGAACGAAGTGAACAAAGAATGCATTTTAGAGAAGATACAGAATGTTGAATGAGAGAAAGAGAAAGATGGATTTGGTGGTCGTAAAGTTCGGCGAGACGTTGTTTTGCATAAACTTGAAGACGAAAGAAAAACAGAGAGATGATGGATTTGGTGATCGTAAACTTCGGTGAGACGTTTGTTGAAGACAAAAGAGAGAGAAAAAACAAATAAAAAAAAAACAAAAAATAGAATGAAACGATGCAGTTTAACTTTTCACAACATTTAAAATGACAAACACTTTTCTCATATATATATATATATATATATAAAAAGCAACTTCGACCAGCGGACGAATTATTTACAATGAGCAACAGTGATCAATTTCAAAGTGCTGAAATTTCATTTGGAGTCACGCAAATCAATGCAACCAAACCATAAAAACGACAAAACATAAAGCCATCTACAGAGGAAGATAGCGCACAGTATACGAATGTTTTCTTTAAATTAACATGGGTTCTGAATCAACAGTACCATATAATAAGGATTATAATTAAAATTATGGATTTACAAAGAGGTAGTTAAATTTACCTTGGATTCTTTTGAGAACAGAAAAAAATGGAAGCTTTAGAGATTGAGAAAACACCCAAATCCTTCAACAATGGGTTCTCCTTCAACAAGACTTGAACTTTAATGGTTGGGTGATATTTTAATGGAGGAGAGGAGGAAAAAGATGGAAACTTTAGAAAAGAAGGCTAAGACTCCAGGAAACTCCAAAGGGAAGCCACACTTAGCTGCTGAATTTCTTCATAAAAAACCTAGGGTTTTGATCCCCTTTTCTATTTATATTGTCACTTAAGTTAAACTAACAGTATTAGTTTAATTAGTTCCGCTCTTCGTTTAACTCTAAAATTTTCGATTCTTAACCTAGATATTTTTCTAGGAATTTTGATATTTTTGCAACACTTTTTCGGTACGCATTTTTCACGCTGACAGTATTAGCTCTGACAACAGTTCTCATTATTTTGACTTCAAACTTGATATTCCAGTCCTAAATATTAATCTAGGAATATTCATGCATTTATTATAATTTTTTGGGATACTTCACCGGTACGCATTTATATCGCAAAGCAGAACCAGTATCTGCACTTTTCGTCAGAAAAGCGACTTTCAACATTATTAATCACTTACCATAATTATTTAAGCCTCATAATAATTATTAGGGTCAATTATGGAATTATTTCCTAATTATCATATTTATTTAATTAACGGTGCGGGTTCTTACATTCACCCCACCTTTTTAAGGATTTTGTCCTCAAAATCAGAAACATACCTGTCTCGAAACTCAGGGTACTGTCGGAGAAGCTCGTCCTCACGCTCCCAAGTGCACTCCTCAGGAGTTTGTCCAGTCCACTGCACCTTGACCATCGGAATGGTCTTGCTCCTTAGCTGCTTCTCGCCACGATCGAGAATCTTGAGTGGTCCGACGGGAGTCTTTAGGTTCTCCCGAACCTCCACATCATCGGGTTGCACCACGTGCGATGGATCTGCTATGTATCTCCGAAGCTGAGACACGTGAAACACGTCGTGGATGTTGGCCAAGTTCGGAGGCAAGGCAAGCCGGTAGGCAACAGGCCCTACCCTACCAAGAATCTGGTATGGCCCAATGAATCGCGGGCTAAGCTTCCTCACTCCGAGGGCCCGACCAACACCTGTGACAGGTGATAGTCTCACAAACACGTGCTCACCCTCACTGAACTCCAGTGGTCAATGCTTGACATCGTAATAGCTCTTCTGGCGATTCTGCGCCTGCTTCAGCTTTTCCCTGATCATATGGATCTGCTGGATGGTATCTTGGACAAAGTCCAAGCCAAACGACTCCTTATCTCCAACCTCAGACCAACAGGTAGGAATCCGACACCTCCTACCATACAGTGCCTCGTAGGGTGCCATGCCCAGGCTAGCATGGAAACTGTTGTTGTAAGAAAACTCAACCAATGGCAGGTGTAACACCCCGTGTATACCCGGAATATTAACATTACATCGTATTAAGCGGTGCTTAATTAAAAATATGGAATATTCTTTTTCTTTTCAATTATGACGTCATTATCAATTACCATCTTGATTACTTAATCAATTTCATAAAAACCAATGCCTGTATGTAAATTGCAAGACAACTAACTAAAATACCTCAATATATAAATATAAAGTGAGTATCTAAGTCACAGATCTTCATCAAGTAGTCCGGACAACATCCTGATACATTATTACAACTCCAACTAAAACAAGACATAAAGAAGACTGTGTGTCATTGACAATCCCCATGCTCACCAAATCAACAGCGTCTCAACATGATAATCCAAATCATAAACTGAAGCTAAAAGCATATAAGCAGCATGCATAACCAGCATCTAACAAGTCAGCATATAATATCATCAATATCTAACTCAGCTCCGGCCTCCTTCCGCCTGAGGTCTCAACATTACCTGAACCTGAAATAAGCATTCCCCAAACGTGGGGTGAGATCTCTAAACCAGAAATCTCAGTAAGACAAGGGGTCCTCAAGGATCTTCCACCCCAAGCTCACTTACATGTGCAATATAAGTTTTAAAGCATTTTATCAATATAAGTTCTCAAAACTATGTAGTGCAACAGATATCTATGGCATGCGTGTTATCACTATTCTACTGGCCAGAGAAATGTAGGAATACGTCTATACCTACATGTAGTACAAGGAACACCGCTTCCACCTCACCCACAACCTCACCATATTGTATGTTCCACATACTCAGGCCTACCGTATAGGTGGAACACCTCCATGCATATCAACAAGGCACTAACATATAACAGTTCAACAGCATTTCCAAAACATCAAAAGCATGTAACACAGCATGCATATAACCATATCCCCATGGAATATGGTGGAACCACAACATGGCTGAACCGAGGACACGAAAGCTTACCTTGCAAGCTCACTATCCAATGCCAAGAGTCCTCACAGCTCAAGTCCAACACACAGCAGATCACAATCTGATTTAGGACCAGCAAGTGTATCAACATACATAACTCAAAAGTATTAACATAAAGACTACGTTCTCCTTAATGATTTACGTCTTAAGGCTTCCAACAAAGCCAAAAAGCCCTTAATCACATGATTCTGACTTAGTCCATTAATTACAGAAGTTCAACTTAATCAATCTAGGGTCCCTAAACCCCCAATAGCCTACTGTCCTCACAGCACGGCTACTGTTCTACGAAAACCCAGAATATCCGGATATTTCTCGGGGACATATCTAGATATGCAATATCTGGATATCTCACTGACCATATCCGGATATACAATATCCGGATATCCAGATTCACATACCGGATATTGAATATCCGGATATCCAAATCCCATATCCGGATATCAAATATCCGGATATTTCACGGGCAGATATCCGGATATTTCACAGAAGAATGCAGAAATTGCATTTCGTGAAGATATCCTTCCAAGGTTCTGTTTTTACCAATTTCAGTAGCTTAAACATGCATTTCTAGGTGTGTTTGACCAACCCCAACGTTAAGTATCATCTTTAAGCCTTTACATGCATCAAGGTTCCATTTTTAAGCAAAAGAACTCAAGTTCAAGGTTCAACCACTTACCCGTAGCACCAAAACAGAAAGGGTGATGCTCTTGGAGCTCTCAAGGCCACTCCAAGGTTCTGACTAGGACAGAATACGAAAATGGAGCAACAAGGTGGGATCTTTTCTTCACAAGGTAGCTTCTTGGAGCATCAAACACCAAGAAAATGAACCCCCTTCACCCCCAACTCAGAACACAGCCCTCAAACACAACCAACACAGAAGCCAAACTCAGAACTATGACCTCCACTCAACCCCAAAGATGACTCTCACACATACCCAAGTGTTTAGAAGGAAGAAACAAGCATCAAGGTGATAACTTGACCAAGAAATGAAGGGAAGAGCAATGGAGCACTATTCTGGTCAGCCACCAACACCAACTCACGCACAAGAGTCTATTTTCTAGGGCATTGTGCCCTTAAAGGGAGTATTTATAGTCACTTACTCAATAAACACACAGTATTAGCTTTAATTGCTACGCTTAGCATTTTAATCCCAAACTCTGGATTCTTAACCTACTCAATTTTACAAGAATTATCATATTTTTATAATATTTTTCTGAGCACCTTTCTGGTACGCGCTTTTCTTAGCCAGTATCAGTTACTGGCACCAGTTCTCATTATTTGGACTTGAAACTCGTTTTACAAGTCCTACATAACATTCTAGTAATTATCATGCACTTACTTTAATTTTCCGGGATACTTTTTCGGTACGCATTTATATCGACTAGCAGAACCGGTATCTTCACTTTTCTTCCGAAAAGCGACTATCAGCATTCTTAATCACTTATCATAATTATAAGAGCCTCATAATAATTATTAGGTCAATTATGGAATCATTTCCTAGTTTTGCATAATTAATTAATTAAAATTCCTTAATTAACGGTGCGCGTTCTTACATTCACCCCACCTTTTTAGGATTTTGACCTCAAAATCATAAACATACCTGGTCGAAACTCAGGGTACTGCTGGAGAAGCTCGTCCTCACACTCCCAAGTACACTCCTCAGGAGTTCTTCCAGTCCATTGCACCTTGACCATCGGAATGATCTTGCTCCTCAGCTGCTTCTCGCCGCGATCGAGAATTCTGAGTGGTCCGACGGGAGTTTTTAGGTTCTCCCGAACCTCCACATCATCCGGTTGCACCACGTGAGAGCGATCTGCTACGTACTTCCGAAGCTGAGACACGTGAAACACGTCGTGGATGTTAGCCAAGTTTGGAGGCAAGGCAAGCCAGTAGGCAACAGGTCCTACTCTACCAAGGATCTGGTATGGCCCAATATATCGCGGGATCAGCTTCCTCACTCCGAGTTCCCGACCAACACCGGTGACAGGTGATAGTCTCACAAACACGTGCTCACCCTCACTGAACTCCAGCGGACGATGCTTGACATCATAATAGCTCTTCTGGCGATTCTGCGCCTGCTTCAACTTTTCACGGATCATCTGGATCTGCAAGGTGGTATCTTAGACAAAGTCCAAGCCAAAAAGCTCCTTGTCCCCAACCTCAGACCAACAAGTAGGAGTCCGACACCTCCTACCATACAGTGCTTCGTAGGGCGCCATGCCCAGGCTAGCATGAAAGCTGTTGTTGTAAGAAAACTCAACCAACGAAAGGTACCTATCCCATGCCGAGCCTTGCTCCAACGTGCAAGCTCGCAACATGTCCTCCAAGGTCTGGATGGTCCTCTCAGTCTGTCCATCATTCTGAGGGTGATAGGCGGTACTCAAACTCAACTGTGTACCAAAAGCCTCCTACAGCGCCTCCCAGAACCGAGATGTGAACTTCGGGTCCCTATCACTGATGATACTCTCGGGCACCCCGCTTGCACCTCACCCATTAGGTGGAGGCGGCGGTGGCGGTGGCGGTGGAGGTGGTGGCGGAGGATAATGACCAACAGCAGGGCCAACCCTCATCTCCTCCAACATAACCCGCATCAAGGTCATGTTCGCCAGCCGATTTGCCTCAAGAGCATCCTCTGTGGCCTTCTGGCTCGCTTCTCAAGCGGCTTCCATCATTGCCACATTGGCCAATCTAGTGGCCTCCTGCATCTCAGCCAATGCAGTCAGGACTGGGTTAGGTTGACCCTCAGCAGTCTCGCGGGTTCTCCTGGGTATTACCATGATTTTGCACAAGTTACACACATTATGAGTAGATCAGGCCCACACAATGTGATCACATGTGCATCATCATAATAACACTCAACGGAGCAAACACACAAGACAGACACAACCAAGCATCCTCGTTATTGCAATACATACAGGCTTTTCCCTCGAACCATTGCTCTGATACCATAAAATGTAACACCCCGTATATATCCGGTTTGTTATCATATCATCGTATTAAGCTTCGCTTAATTTAAAAATGTGAAATATCTTTTTCTTTTCAATTATGACGTCATTATACTTAGCCAAGTTGATTACTTAGTCATTTCCATAAAAACATCGCCTGTATGTAATTGCAATTCAACATTAACTGGAATACCTCATATATAAATAACGGTGAGTATCTAAAATCACGGAACTACAACACGTAGTCCGGACATAATCCTGATACATTATTACAACTCAAAACTAAACTAAAACATAGTCAATCAATGTGGCATGGACAATCCCCATGCTCACCAAATAGGGCAACATAGCCACACATAGTCTCAACAACAGCAACATAATAATAACAAGATAATAGCATATCATCAGCAGATATAATCCAGCATCCAAATATGTCAGCATATAAAAAGCAATATCAGCTAAACTCCGGCCTCCTGCCGCTAGAGGTCTCAACCCCCACATTACCTGAACCTGAAATGGTGCCCCAAACGTGGGGTGAGATCTCTAAACAGAAATCTCAGTAAGACAAGAGGTCCTCAAGGATCTTCCACCCCAAGATCACTTACATCTGCAAAATATGTTCTAAAAGCAGTAATTCGATATAAGTTCCAAAACTCAATGCAGTGCAACAGATATTCATGCCATGTGTGTTGTAACTATTCTACTGGCCAGAGAAATGCAGGAATACGTCTATTACCTACAGATAGTACAAGGAACACCGCTTGCACCTAACCCACAGTCTCACCATATTGTGTGTACTATATACTTAGGCTTACCGTATAGGTGGAACACCACATGCATATCATAAAGGCACTAGCGTATAACAGCTCAATAGCATTTCCAAAACATCAAAAGCATGTAACACAACATGCATATAACCCTACCCCCATGGGACATGGTGGAACCACAACATGGCTAAACCGAGGACACGAAAGCTTACATTGCAAGCTAGCTATCCAAACCAAGAATCCAACCAAGAGCTCACACTAGCTCAAAAGCGCACAAACAGCACAATCACAAACTATTTATATAGTAATTAATCATCAATAACCATTACTCAAGGTTACATGAAGTGATTAAGGTTTTCCATCTCATTTTAAGTCATTTCATGTTGTTTCTGCAGGAGGTATTCGAATACTCCTCGATGAGTATTCGAATACTCCAGCTCTCCAGAAAGTATCTGAATACTTTCACTAAAGTATTCGCATACCACAGGGTATCCGAATACTTTCCCCCCAGTATCCGAATACCACAAGGTATCTGAATACCACATACACAAGTATTCGAATACTACCCAGTATTCGACTACTTCTTGAAGGTATCCGAATACTTTTCTTCCCAGAAAAGTATCTCAATACTCTAAGATTTTAATATGTTAAACTAGACATCTCAAGCTTTCCAATGACATATTTTATGTCTCAATCGGAGTTGTATAACTCCGGTTATGATTTTTGCAGAGTTCCTACAACAAGCTGAATTTCCAGCAATAGGGTCTCGACTTCAAACATACACTGACAGAAATCCACTTATCCAATGGGTCTGAAAATTTAGAGGGTTGGAGCCCTATGTGTTAGATTCACATAGGTCCAAACCTCACTCAATTTAGAGCTCTGAAGCTCGAGATATCTCAATTTTACTAAACTAGGTCGCTGTTGTCTCGCGAAGTATTCGATCACTGCCTTTTTCCAGGAAGTATTCGAATACTGCCCGAAAAGTATTCGAATACTTCTTCGACAGAATGCAGAAAACTGAGTTTTAAAGGTAAAATCAACCTCCAATGATCTAAACTCGATCTGGAGTCCAAGAACTCCTTAAACAGATGTTTATTAACATGTTATGAACCCAGAAACACCTTCCTTTTAACAAATGGTTGAAGTTACGATTTTTAATTGCTTAAACAAGCTTAAAACATCAAAATACACAAGGGTGATCATGGTATACCTTCCAATGCTCAAAACTTCGAAAATGGCACTGACTTGGAGCCTCCAACACAGCTCCAAGGTACTGACTTCCCCAAGATACGAATTTAACACACCAAGGTTGGTTCTTTAAGCCAAAAGGTTACTACTTGGCAACACAATAGTCATGAACAAAGCCTCACCAAGGTAGTTCACAAACTCAACCCACAAACCACCACTCCCAGCCATTAAACTGACTTCTCACAGCCACCACACTCAGAAAAAGTACTCATTTCACACTCACAAGTCCAAAGCACACTTACACCAATAGATTTAGTGAAGAAACTATGGAGAAAGGTGATCAAAATGGTGATTTCTCAAGCAAGGAAGAGGGTGGCAGCAAGGGAGGCTCAAGGTTGAAGAGAAATCAAAAAACTCACGTAGGCACATCACACATGGCCTAGGGTTTGGTGCAAGATGCATATATATAAGCACTTAAGTTTTAAACACACAGTATTAGCAATTATAGCTACGCTTAGTATTTTAATCTCAAACTTTAGATTCTGAATCTACTCATTTTTCTAAGATTTTCCATATTTTTATATTATTTTTCGGAGCACCTTTCCGGTACGCGCTTTCCATAGCCAGTATCAGTTCTGGCACCAGTTCTCATTATTTTAACTTGAAACTCGTTTTACAAGTCCTACATATTATTCTAGTAATATCCATACACTTATTATAATTTTCTAGAATATTTCACCGGTACGCATTTATACCGGGTAGCAGAACCGGTATTTGCACTTTTTATCAGAAAAGCGACTTTCAACATTGTTACTCACTTACTATAATTATTAAAGCCTCATAATAGTTATTAGGGTCAATTATGGAATTATCTCATAATTATCTAATTAATTTCCTTAATTAGCGGTGCGGATTCTTACATTCACCCCACCTTTTTAGGATTTTGTCCTCAAAATCAGAAAACATACATGTCCCGAAGCGCGGGATACTGGGGGAGAAGCTCGTCCTCTCGCTTCCAGAATTACCCTTCAGGAATTCTTCCCGTTCAACGTACTCTGACCATCGAAATGATCTCACTCCTCAGCTGCTTCTCGCCACGGTCGAGAAACTTGAGTGGTCCGGCGAGAGTTTTTAAGTTCTCTCGAACCTCCACAACATCCGAATGCACCACGTGCGAAGGATCCGCTACAAACTTACAAAGTTTAGACACGTAAAACACGTCGTGGGTGTTGGTCAAGTTCAGAGACAAGGCAAACCGGTAGGCAACAGGTCCTACTCTACCATGTAACTGGTATGGCTCAATGAATCGCGGGCTCAGTTTCCTCACTCTGAGTGCCCGAACAACACCGGTGACAGTGAAAGTCTCACAAACACGTGCTCACCCTCACTGAACTCCAGCGGACGATGCTTGACATCATAATAGCTCTTCTGGCGATTCTGCGCCTGCTTCAACTTTTCACGGATCATCTGGATCTGCAAGGTGGTATCTTGGACAAAGTCCAAGCCAAAAAGCTCCTTGTCCCCAACCTCAGACCAACAAGTAGGAGTCCGACACCTCCTACCATACAATGCTTCGTAGGGCGCCATGCCCAGGCTAGCAAAGAAAACACAGAAGCACAAAAACTCAACCAATGTCAGGTACCTATCCCATGTTGGGCCCTGCTCCAAAGTGCAATCCCTCAACATGTCCTCCAAGATCAGAATGATCCGCTCAGTCTGTCCAACAGTCTGAGGATGATAGGTTGTACTCAGTCGCAACTGAGTCCCAAAAGATCCTTGCAGTGCCTCCCAGAACCGAGATGTGAACTTCGGTTCCTTATCACTGATGATGCACCCGGCACCCCGTGAAGCCTCACGATCTCGCGAACAAACAGTTTGGCCAACTGCTCTAAAGGGAAACTCACCCTTACCGGAAGAAAGTGGGCAGACTAAGACAATCAGTCCACAAAGACCCAAAAAAAAAAAACACAGCCAGCCTGAGTCTTCGGCAATCCCACATCGAAGTACATGGAAATACTTCCTCACTTCCACCGCGGTACAACAAGAGGTTGAAGCTTATCAACGGCTTCTGGTGTTCAATCTTCATCTTCGAGCATCAGAACAAAAGGTCACACAACAACAATGCCCTTCCGCATTCCAAGACACACCGTCCTGGTTTTTCTCAAAAAGCTCATTCCCGACTCTCACAGTCTCCATCTCGAGAAGTGCACCCCCATACAAGGAAGTCACAATCAGATCTTGAAACTTCACAATGACATCAAAAACGTCATTTGATTCTCTGGGATCATCAGTCACTTTCTCAACAGAGGCGACATGACCCCACATACTCTATTCCACACAATAACTTGAGTGAGTTTGGTCCTATTCCATGACTCTAACATCGACTAGACTTAAAATTTTATAAATCATTATTTTCAAAATAATTTCATGTTCCTTTCACAGTACGAAATCATAATCATGTTCATCTCACCCAATGCATGTTAGTTAACATGCTCATTCACATAGTAACGTACCTTAGTTCACGTACACCTGCAAAATTTTAAATTTCAATAACATAATAAATCAGAAGCTCTATGAAATAATATACCTCAATCTCCATGGCATCTGCAACTCAAAAGTCAATCAACGGTGAAATAACATAGATACATCACCACAATTTATCGTACATATGTCATGCTTTACACTACCCATGGTGTTAACATGCCAACTACTTATGAAGCATATCAATAATCAACATAAGAACCTAGAGTCATGGAGACCACTCAACCCTCAAGCTAATTGTACATGCACTGCCTCGCATATACAAGAACGCGCGTGGCCTTGCCACAAATTTCAAGTATTACACACTCAGTTTCCTGAAGAGAATTTCACATCCTCCAACAGAGCACCATCACACTTAAGTAATGGCGTAAGGCATCTTGCCTCAAAACAACATGACCGGTGCTTCCCATGGAGACACGCTCGGTCGGAAGAAGTCTTTCGCCTAAAGACCCTCGGAACGCAACTTCAACTCAGCCAACTCTGGTGGCGACATCCGATATGGAGCTAACAAAATTGGCCCCACACCAGGCAACAAGTCAATGGAGAACTCTATCTCCCTCTGTGGAGGAAACTCGGGAATCTCCTCTGGAAATACTCCGAGGAATTCCCTCACCACAGGAATGCCAGTGATATCCTCATGTGTCCCACTCACTAAACCTCCCAACATGACATATCTGAATGCCCCTGCTCTCAAGGCCTTCCTAGCCTGCAGCAATGAAATGTACGGCGAGGAACTAGCTGCGGAATCACTCGGAGACATCACCACTCGCTAGGCACAACAATCAATCAATCAATCAACTATTGGACAATCTATCCACGCCAAGGATGATTTCCAAATTAGCCATCGGCAACCCTATCAGATCTACCGAGAAGTCACGACCCTCCCACTGAAACACGACATCTCAATGTACAGTGGTAGCATCACACTTTTCTCCGGTGGCGGTAGTCACCCGCAACGGTGGAGAAAGCACAGACATGGGCAACTCAAGCACCAAAGCAATCGGGGTTGCAACAAATGAATGTGTCGCCTCGGAATCAAACAATACATCAATAGACACAGTACCTCTGACAAGGTTCGGAGCTCAATCCGACTGCTACCTATCCAAAGTGTAGACACGCTCAGTAGCAGGTGGCACTGCAGGAGCCGAAGTAGGTGCCAAAGGAACCATCTGCAATGGAACTTCCTGAATAGTTGCAGGTCTCGCCGTCGACGACAGACCGTCTTTAGAAAAGTGGACCTCCTTGCCACAGTGAAAGCATACCAACTGCCCCGAAGCACAACGTCTCGCATGCTCCTTTCCACACCCCGAACATCTAGGAGTGGAAGGATGCCTCGCAAAGCTCCCCTGCTGTGACGAAGTCCTATTGATCTGACCAGGCGCTTGCCTAGCCGCAAACTGTTTACTCTTGCCTTTCGGACCAAACTTCTTGTCTCTCCAAAAAGTAGGAGCGGGAGGGGAACTACCAGTCCCCTTCGCCTCAGCAACCTTGGCCCTCTTGGCCTTACTCGCGATACAGACATCCTCGATATCCCGACACTGCTGCACCAGTGTCCCAAAGTCTCTCGAAGCTGCACCAGCAATGCGATCAGCAATATCCTCACTAAGTCCTCTGCGGAACTTAGCAGCTAAGAACGTCAGAGTAGGTGAAGCCATCCGAAAGTGCGCAAACTTTACCAGCTCATTGAACTTGGCCAGATACTCGTCAACAGACAACGAGCCCTGCACCAATCTATCAAACTCCCCCTGCTTCCTCTCCTGCGCATCATAGGGAAAGTATCTGCCCAGAAAGCAGTCCTCAAAGAATGGCCATGTCATGACATGACCCTGCATCTCGAAAGTGTGAGAGGTGTTCGTCCACCACTCATGGGCATCGTCCTCCAGCATAAAAGTCGCAAACATCAACTTCTGCAAATCAGTGCACTGCATGACCCGAAAGATCTTGTCCAACGCCTGCAGCCATCTTGCTGCAGCAATAGGGTCACAAAACCCATCAAAAGCAGGTGGCTTATGCTTTCTGAAAGCGTTCAGCCTACGGTCAATCACGTCACGGTCCTCAGCAGGCTCCATAAAGGGTTCCATCACCCCAGTGACATGAGTAGCACTATCAATGTGACTCAGGCTCTCTTTTTGAACACTAGGTGAAGGCGGCGGTGGCGGTGGAGGTGGAGGTGGTGGCGGAGGATACTGACCAACAGCAGGGCCAACCCGCATCTCCTCCAACATAACCCGCATCAAGGTCATGATCGCCAGCCGATTTGCCTCAAGAGCATCCTCCGTGGCCTTCTGGTTCGCTTCTCAAGCGGCTTCCATCATTGCCACGTTGGCCAATCTAGTGGCCTCATGCATCTCAGCCAATGCAGTCAGGACTGGGTCAGGTTGGTCCTCAGCAATCTCGCGGGTTCTCCTGGGTATTACCATGACTTTGCACAAGTTACACACATTATGAGTTGATCAGACCCACGCAATGTGATCACATGTGCATCATCATAATAACACTCAACGGAGCAAACACACAAGACAGACACAACCAAGCATCCTAGTTATTGCAATACATACAGGTTTTTCCCTCGAACCATTGCTCTGATACCATAAAACATAACACCCCGTATATATCCGGTTTGTTATCATATCATCGTATTAAGCTACGCTTAATTTAAAAATGCGGAATATCTTTTTCTTTTCAATTATGACGTCATTATACTTAGCCAAGTTGATTACTTAGTCATTTCCATAAAAACATCGCCTGTATGTAATTGCAATTCAACATTAACTGGAATACCTCATATATAAATAACGGTGAGTATCTAAAATCACGGAACTACAACACGTAGTCCGGACATAATCCTGATACATTATTACAACTCAAAACTAAACTAAAACATAGTCAATCAATGTGGCATGGACAATCCCCATGCTCACCAAATAAGGCAACACAGCCACACATAGTCTCAACAACAGCAACATAATAATAACAAGATAATAGCATATCATCAGCAGATATAATCCAGCATCCAAATATGTCAGCATATGAACAACAATATCAGCTAAGCTCTCGCCTCTTGTCGCTAGAGGTCTCAACCCCCGCATTACCTGAACCTGAAATGGTGCCCCAAGCGTGGGGTGTAACAGCCTGTTGTACACCGGTATTGTTAACATTTATTTATGATATTAAGCGCAGTTACAATCACAGCAGTTCATTTATAAAAATGCGAATAAACTTTTTCTGATTATTACGCGAGCATTTAAAACAATAAAAAGCGTAATAATTAAAAGCTGTGACCGTAACTGTAAACTCTTGCAGAATACTTATTTTAACTACTTTTACATCTTACTTTACTTATTATAAGTTACTAAGGGGTTCCCATAAACCCACTTAGCCAATTTCTCAACTTTACGTTTTTACCTTTTCGAACACGGTTCACTAATTAATTTTCTACGAACACACCGCTCACAACCAGACCTTTCTTTCAAATTATATTTTTGCCTTACTTAATTCCTTTTCTAATAAGCTATCACACGCTCAATTCGGAGCTCGTTTGCTCCGTTTATCGCCGTTTGAAGTTGGACAAGCAAAACAGCCAACCAACCCCAAAACATCTCAAAACACCTCTCACTCCACGAATTACTGCAGCAAATCCTCTCACCCAATTGCTCTAAACTTTTTATGCTACAAACTAGACACCTCAAGCTTCGATTTGATATATCATACGCTTAATTTTACTGAGAAAAGAAGCGGGAATTAATTTCCCAAAAACTGCCAGAAACAGCCCCTGCATAAGGGGGTTTTGGATAGTCCGTGTTCTTTTAATCATACAGGGATGCGTGCAACCCGGAATTTTCTCATATTTTAACACCATGTAGGGGACATCTCAAGCTTTAAAATGGCGTATGGAACTTCCCTTTCGGACCTCTGTGGAGGGAGATATGATCTCCCGAAGTTCACCTAAAATCTGCCAATTCTACAGAAAATTCGCCAGAGTTTCCTTTATTTTTCCTTAAATCCCCAAATTTACACAAGCTCACTAATACCTCAATGTACCTAATAATCCAATAATAATCCAATGGGTGGCACACACAAGGACCAACAATGCCTTGGGGTACTTACAACCCAATTCAGTTTATATTTATTACACAGTTTATACTATAATGCTCACTTTAAAATCCTTAACTTGTTTCAATCACAAGATCCATTTACATGCCATTTCTCAACATAAGCATATAATCATCATCCTACAATAGGCCTAAAGCCCTTCCATCATATTACATCAATATTCATGCATACTTACAACATTTCATTTAAATATAACAATGTACATATTCATAACTTGAATTTACAACTTGAAATATGAACTTGAATTTACAACTTTAAACATAACTTCGAATGAAATAATAACTAACTAGACTCACGCACAATATATATCATAAACAAGTAATGACAATGCTCCCATGACTCATCCTACGGGCCTCTTGCCCGCTACTCCTGTGCCACTGCTACCTCCTGAAATAAATGCCCCGAGACGAGGTGAGATATACGGATATATCTCAGTAACCCAGAGGTTCTGGAGAAAACTCCGCACAATGGTTCACTTCGATGCATATCAATAGTATAAAACAACCACTTTCAAAACGGGATAAAGCAAGGAATTTAGAGAAACTGGGGAATATCGGGATATAAAATACGACGAAGCGGGATGGTAGCTACCAATACCACGCAACGTCCTCGGCATATATAAGCCTACGGGTATCATCCAAGGTGTGTTCCAAGAACCACAACCATGATGCCCCAACCATCCATATACACCCGAGACATTCCTAGTGTGCTCCTATCTGGATCACACACCACGACCCTAGGTCAACTGGAACTCCCTCTCGAAGACCTATCCAGTGGAAGTTTGAAACGCCCGAAGGCAAAAACTGTCTACTGGCCAGAGACTCGGTACATAAGTACCCACTGTGATAATGCATGCATGCTCATGTTGTTCTACACTACTCATATACACTTCCTACCGTTGCCATCAACTGGCAAGGTGAAACAGAAAAGGGGAACAAGTCCCAGTACCAAGAGGTTACCTCAATATGTTCTTCCACTTACCTCCACAACATCTTATTTTTCAAACTCATTATTCAACAGAATGCCTCAATCCTACTTGGTCCGGGACCAAGGGCAACCTACCGAGCTCACGGTTCGGGGTTCAAATCCACGTACGACAACCTATAATGGTCACACATAGGATCATCAATCCACTTGTAACACATGTCAACGTACAAAGCAACGTACTATGCTCTCCCATTATTTATTTTTTATATATATAGCCGAATTGGCCTTAATTAATTTCAATAATTTTTTTCATCATTTTCTACTAATCCAATCATCATCAATTTACTTAATACTCACACTTTCATCTAGGAATTTTATTAAACATATACTTTACACAATTTTCCTTCTCTTGGCTGAATTTTCCTATACTAGATTCAATGGATTTTTCTTACTATTTCTACTTAATTTATATTAAACCAACTTTCTTTTGGTCACTTGTAAATCTTAGTTTCAGTTAGAAATTTTATCAAACACCTAGCTTGCATACTTTCTCTTGCCTTGATCGATTGCTTCTTGGTTCCTACAAATAATTTCTTTTGTTCATTTCAAGCCTATACATGCATAGTTTAACTAATACTCAACAAACAGCCAAAACCATGCATCTAACTACTTAAATAATCATAACATTAAATACTTACAATCAGCCCATGACAAAATTCCAAGTCTACTATAAATTTTCCAACCATTCAAACATATATATATTACCTTGTTTAACCTCCACCACACTAGGAATCAACTTGCAACTTTAATATTTGGAAAACCACTTCAAATCCTTGTAAGATAGCCCTAGGGTCGAAGGAGAAAGAGGCAAGTATATCACTAATGAGAGCTTCTCACAAGGAATAAAAGATAGGGCTAACTTCTTAAGGTTGTTGTCTTTGATTTCTTTGGAGAAACCGAAGCAAGAAGATGTCAGGAAATGAAGTTGTACGCTTGCCCTATTCTTTCATATGCGTTCGATTTTGTAAAAGAAGAAGAAACAAAAGGATGAACCGTGGAAATGAGACTTAAAGAGGCAACCGACTTTGGGTACCCTTTATAACAAATGAATTAACTTTCATGCCATCTCCTTTTTGACTTTTCAACATGATGGTTATTTTGCCATCTCACTAAAGACAAGGTAAGAAAACTAGCGTGAAAAACCAAAAGGAATATAAAACCGATTTGGAAGGCTAAGCAATTGCTTCTTGGTTGCTTAATTCAAATGCTACTACTTGACTACAAGGAAATAAAAGTGACGTGGAGGTGCAGCAAAAAGAGATTTGCTTTAGTAAAATTAAAGTCCAAGTAACTTCAATTGTTACCCTATACACATCTTCAATTCTTCTAACCTCAATTAAATTCTTATTGGTTTTTCTTTTATTTAATTTATCTCAACTTAATTTTAATAATTATTACAGCAATTATCTAATTAAATTAAAGGTACTTTAAACCCACTAATTCTGCTAAACTAATTAATTATACATTCTAAATCATAATTATACTTATTTCGTCTAATTATTAAAATAAATCTGATCTTTTACTACCGTAACATCCATATCCTCATATATAATCCATAATTATATTTGGGCCCTATTAGACTTACATGGTATGAACTGTATCCTTAAATTAATTACCATATTTATCACATGATTTCCTACTCACCATTTCGTTAATTACGTGTTTAATCTAATTAAACACTCGATTGATTCACTGTTATATATTTTGACAGTGAGAGTTGTTATATTCACCCCACCTTTTAGAATTTTGTCCGCAAAATTAACATCCTAACGATCTTGTAACACGGGTGTAATCGGAGAATCTCATCTTTCCATTCTCTACTAGCCTCCTTAGATGTGCATCTTTACAATTTTACCTTCGTCACAGGCATAACCTCGTTTTTGTGGTATCCATCGGTACCCAATCCTTCACAAACTTGACAATTTCAGGGATCTGGCCCCTTAATTCATTATATTTTTACTGTTTCCTTAAACCACTGTTGCATTTCCGTTAATTGTAGTTCATAATATACTCATTTTACAAACCTGTCACTTATGGTGCCACAACCTTTAATTCACAACTCTTTAAGCTCTTCATGGTTAACTGTTGCACTTTCACAAATTTATAGGTAATATATAACCATATTACAATTTGTCTGTCTCACTTCATCTCATTCTCATCTTCAGCTATCTTTCTAACCCAATGTCGTTCGCAAAGGCATCTAACCGTATTTATAATAAACTCTAATCGTTCTTATGTATACTTACTGATTATTCCTGGATTGTTTCCAACTCACACTTTCTTTAGTACTTAACTTCTCTCGCTGTCCTTACTGTTTCGACGATACCCCAACAACCAGTCTTTTCCATTACTGTTACTACTCTTATCATTTCGTTGTTTTCTTAGCTTGCCCACAAGCGCATATCTTCTAGTTTCAATGGCATGCAACAGCATCCGACTAATCCCAACTCGCCTTACATTTCATTTTTACGTACTTTACTTTACTTTGTTCCGTGTCACCATACCTTCTTAGGTGATCACCACTATGTCTTTCTCTTTGGGACACGAAGCTAACAATCCTCACAACAGCTCATACTCCCTGTCAGTCATTTCCAGGTCTTTTCCCACAATTCCATTCATGAATATTTTCACCTACAACATCACATTTATAATTTACACTCCCTGTTAATCTGTTTATCACTTAACCATTTAAACTCCATAAACTTAGCCCTCTCATAGCCTAAACTCAACTTCCATCAATGCTTTCCGTATCAAAGGCCTACTCCCTAATATTTTTAGCAATTAACCCTTCCTACTCATCATTCTGTAACACTGTTATAGATTCAACATATTTTTCATTCATTTATACCACCATTTCCTCATTATTGACATTTTTATCATGGATGTCCCACTAAAAATACGATATCATTATCCTCCCATATAAGTCTCCCCATATTGATAATCTCTAAACACAATCGTTCTATCACCTGGCACTACTTTCATCCTTAAACAATTTCAAAAATTTTATCAATACTATGTATCTCCCAAAGATATATCTCTCTCACTTAGCATGTATCGCTTACTATGCTCCAAAGCACTCCATCGAGTTATCAACCTTTCTTTAATCACCACAATTTAAGTTACTGATCCTTATTAGACATCTTCACTTAATTCTTCACAACTAACCTCTTACGAAAGGCCATCAGGACACCATCTTAACTACACGTTTCCTCATTAGTCCCTTCTAATTCAACATTCATTCAATTCCTCAATATTAACACGTTGCTATTATGTATCATAAGGCAATAATCCTCGACAATCTTCACACTTTCCTTGGAACTCAAAATTTATATCACCACACTCGGTGTACACGTACCCACATGTCCTAGTGCTCGGAACTCACACCTCAAACTACCTTCTCATGACGTCTCATATTTTATATTACACTCGATATATTTCTGTTCACATAAAGTTACCTGATATCCTGTGTTGCGTTCTTCACACAACACAATCCTCCCAATACAGTGGGTAAAATATCCCCAGGTCAAACCCCTCGAGCTCTAGCTGTCCTAAGGGCCCCAGATGTAAATGACCCACCGATCAGAGAATCTGCCCTTATGATTCACGCAGTAATAGGTAATCTACCACCAGTTGCCCCTGTGCTAGGAGCATCATCAATTGTTTCTTATCTGTGCATTTATATAAAACACCTCAACTATATTAGCAATCCCATCAATGCGAGATACTTCCTCGTCTCATATTACTCCTATCAAATACTAATAGTCTCCGGGAACATAATCCGCACGGAGATAGCTATACACTCCGGGCACATAAGCCGCACAGAGAAAGTAATATCAATTCATATAATGTGCACCCAGTGTATAGGAAAATTCATATATATATTATATCCGTATATAACGGCAAGACGTGTACCTAGTACACCCCAGATCACACCTGGACCCAGTCCATTTGGTGTCTGTAACATTTCCGTATATAACGGCCAAATGTGTTTGGTATATTCACATGGGGCTACCCCCAATAATAATAGTAGTAGTGGTATAATATACACATATTACATATAAGTAAATTCATTATACTTCCTCGTCTGATTCTCCCCACCGATAGTTTACTTTCCTCTTGGTTAACCCTCAGACCTGGTTTATAACATAGTCAGTATTATAATAATTCATATTCTCTTCACAATCTCGTACACATTCCCTAACTCTTGATAGTTTCTTCTATCATGTTACCGTTCAAATTGTATAGAACTAAGTGCATCATTAACACAATTTATAATTTTATTGTACATCAGTCCTTGCACTACTGATACAATTCACAATTTTCTGTATATCAGTCCTTGCACTGATCATACAATACACAATTTATTGTACATCAGTCCTTGCACTGATGATACAATTCACAATTTTCTGTATATCAGTCCTTGCACTGATCATACAATACACAATTTATTGTACATCAGTCCTTGCACTGATGATACAATTCACAATTTTCTGTATATCAGTCCTTGCACTGATCATACAATACACAATTTATTGTACATAAGTCCTTGCACTGATGATACAATTCACAATTTTCTGTATATCAGTCCTTGCACTGATCATACAATACACAATTTATTGTACATCAGTCCTTGCACTGATGATACAATTCACAATTTTCTGTATATCAGTCCTTGCACTGATCATACAATACACAATTTATTGTACATCAATCCTTGCACTGATGATACAATTCACAATTTTCTGTATATCAGTCCTTGCACTGATCATACAATACACAACTTTATTGTACATCAGTCCTTGCACTGATAATACAATACACAACTTTATTGTACATCAGTTCTTGCACTGATAATACAATACATAACTTTATTGTACATCAGTCCTTGCACTGATAATACAATACACAACTTTATTGTACATCAGTCATCATTCAATGGTACCCTAGTCCTTTCACTAGTTATATCATTTTCACACTCAATTTCATTTTACTCTTATGCATGTATCTACACTTAATGTAATTACCTATCAATTTTCATCACACTAGATGAGTAATCTTTAGAAAACATTTCTAAAATTTCATACCTTTAGCTATCATGAGGTTTTGCTCCCCAGTAAGTGGCTCATATATATAAGTCTGATCTCCTGCTTGAGTCCCATCAATTTTCCTGCTCACTTCCACCCTTGGAGGTTGTAGAATATTCATTACATTGAAATACCTCCACTCCGTCTATCAACCCATATCAAACACCAAATGATTTCACAAGCATACTACTGTTAGTGGTACATATATATAGACCACTAGATCATATTTCCTTTACAATTCTCATTACTGTCTTACTCATGACTATACATTTCAACCATCCTATTCATTTATCACTGACACGTCTGCCAATTTGAATCGACATCCATTAATTACAATAGTGCCCTCATCGTACATTTATCTTATGTCATCCATGGCGATATTCTCAATTTCTTCCTTCCACCCATACTGCATAATTATTTCATCTCACCTATGTTTACTCAACACTAACTCCTTATGGATTTCAATCTCATATTTCAATGTCTCTCAATTTCACACTTCACTATCATGATAATTTTTTTTTTTTCAAATTTTCAATCCCTTCAGATCTGATATCAAATATTCCCTTTATTTCTCTACATAAACCATTCCAACTCATTCAAGTGTACACCATCTATCAGGGACGTATAACTTCTAATCAAACATAACATATTCTAACTCGTAACTAAGCATACTTGTTCACATTTTTCAATAATCCATCAGGTTCTAAGTCACTCACCTTAATGAAGTCCCTTCACCACGTCCACCTGGACATAATTGTTTTTACTATACTACACATATACTTGGAAATTTCACCAATCTCATAATTGTTTTTAACTCGGTGCTCCAGGGTTGCCACGCAGGCTTCTTACGATAACCACGCATGTAACACAAATGAATGGGTTGATCAGATCCACACTAAGGAATCACATATGCAGTAATCGATAAGAATCTACATACAACTTTGCAGCACATAACACAACTATACATTATCAGAGTTCCCTAACAAAACTGCTCTGATACCATAGAATGTAACAGCCTGTTGTACACCAGTATTGTTAACATTTATTTATGATATTAAGCGCAGTTACAATCACAACAGTTCATTTATAAAAATGCGAATAAATTTTTTCTGATTATTACGCGAGCATTTAAAACAATAAAAAGCGTAATAATTAAAAGCTGTGACCGTAACTGTAAACTCTTGCGGAATACTTATTTTAACTACTTTTACATCTTACTTTACTTATTATAAGTTACTAAGGGGTTCCCATAAACCCACTTAGCCAATTTCTCAACTTTACATTTTTACCTTTTCGAACACGGTTCACTAATTAATTTTCTACGAACACACCGCTCACAACCAGACCTTTCTTTCAAATTATATTTTTGTCTTACTTAATTCCTTTTCTAATAAGCTATCACACGCTCAATTCGGAGCTCGTTTGCTCCGTTTATCGCCGTTTGAAGTTGGACAAGCAAAACAGCCAACCAACCCCAAAACATCTCAAAACACCTCTCACTCCACGAATTACTGCAGCAAATCCTCTCACCCAATTGCTCTCAAATTTTTATGCTACAAACTAGACACCTCAAGCTTCGATTTGATATATCATACTCTTAATTTGACTAAGAAACGAAGCGGGAATTAATTTTCCAAAAACTGCCAGAAACAGCCGCTACATAAGGGGGTTCTGGACAGTCCGTGTTCTTTTAATCATACAGGGATGCGTGCAGTCCGTGTTCTTTTACTTCATCGGTACGCATTTATACCGTTGAGCAGAACCGGTATCTGCATTTTTTGTCAGAAAAGCGACTTTCAGCATTGTTAATCACTTAACATATTTATTTAAGCCTTCTCATAATTATTAGGGTCAATTATGAAATTATCTCATTAATCACATAATTAATTTATTAATTTCCTAAATTAACGGTGCGGGTTCTTACAATTGCCTTACTGAGATTTCTGTTTAGAGATCTCACCCCACGTTTGGGGCGCTTATTTCAGGTTCAGGTAACCCAGGGGTTGAGACCTCTAGCGGCAGGAGGCCGGAGCTTAGTTGATTGATATGCTTGCTGATTTTGCTGATGCACCTGCTTTAGTGATTATATCTTATCCATTATCATGCTTTTTGTTTTGAGACTTGATAAGTATGCTGTTTATTTAGTGAGAATGGGGATTGTCCATGCCACATTGATTTGACGATGTTAAATTTATTTGAGTTGTATAAACTATCAGGATCTGTCCAGTCTATGTGTTGTAGTTCCGAGACTAGAGACACATTTCAGTTATAATATTTACTGAGGTTATTCAGTGTAGATAGCAGTTTACTTGCAATTTACATACAGGCAATGTTTTGAAAAAGAATTAAGTAATCAACTTGGTAATTGATAATGACGTCATAATTGAAAAGAA
Organism: Gastrolobium bilobum; assembly: GCF_033153095.1. Classification (NCBI taxonomy): domain Eukaryota; kingdom Viridiplantae; phylum Streptophyta; class Magnoliopsida; order Fabales; family Fabaceae; genus Gastrolobium; species Gastrolobium bilobum. Next base: position 129,729 of record NW_026897034.1, on the reverse strand, counting down.
AAAGATATTCCGCATTTATAATTAAGCGTGGCTTAATACGATGACATGTTAACAAACCGGGTATACACGGGGTGTTACACTAGAGGGAACAACCTACACAATGAAAAGTAAAAGAAAAAAAGAGGTAAAACAAGATACGATCGAGTTGTCCTTTGTTTATCCCACTAAAGGTTGCTTTTACTTTTTTTAGTTAACTTTGAAAAGCAAAAAGGACACTGCAGCGCGAGACAGAGCAGATAAAGTACTCTGCAGCGCGTAGAACAAAGCACACCAAGGAGAGCGCGACAAAAAGCAGAGCAGGCGACCAGCTGCTGCACTAAGGTCAGAAGATCATCCTCGAGAATCAGTGCTAGAGGACAGATCGACCTTGTCCCCATCTGGGGGAATCAATGTCCATCATCTGATCAAGATAGAAGGAGGCAACCTCCATCCAACGGTACAGGGAACGAATCCAATTAATCACAAGATTTCCATTGTCTTATCCTGCCTATAAATAGAAGATCAAACGAAGAGCAAAAACAGTTTTGAAGTATGGGAATCCTTAGCTGCATCGTTGGCATAACCAGCTTCTGCTCATCGAGTTTTTAGCATAGAAAAACACCCTTATCTTCTCTACACACCATTAAGTCTCCCCTCGAGCAAAGAACCAAACTTCTCCACTTTATTTTTATTGTTGTATGTTGACTTTTAAAGTCTTTGAGTCTGTAACTGCTTTTCTACCAGTTCGTCTTCATCAATTTGTATCTCGGGTCTATAGGATTTCAAGTTGTTAAGCTTATGTATACATTTTCAGCCATGTCTTCAAACATGAGCTAACTTCTTTTTGGAATGATGAAACTATGAAGATGTTAAATCTCTGTCTTTGAAACTCTCTGACTAAATCTTTTGGATTTCTATTGTTTAAGTGTTTTAATATCTTGTATCAACTGACCTTGAGCATGACTGAGAAAAGAACTTCTAAAAGGGAAGGAATTTCATACAGTTGAGCAATAGGAGGAAGGTGAGTAGTTTAGTAACACTCTCACTGGTCGCCTTGGGAATAAGGGGCCACCTCGTTCAAGAATGTTCTGTACCGAGTCATTGTTGGGAACGAAGTCGCCATAGGAATATGAGGCGTTACAGTTACATTCCTCCATCCCTCAAACACAACCTCGTCCACAAGGTTAAGGCAAACCACACCCAATGTTTGTCCAGCTTATGCAACAGCAACAAATATGTGAGCATGGCTAGCTAGAGTCCTAACTTTTATGGACAATAATCCTCCATTAAAGGACCCAATTGATGACTTGAATAACAACATTCTTGATAGAAGTGAAAAGTTCACTACTTCAAGCACTTCCGCACCCGCAAGTGTGATAAGGGCTAATGCAACATAATGATTTACTATAGAAGGAATCAATATATGGAAGGTTAGGAGTCGTTCAATGCAACCCTTGATTTTTGGTAAAAGTAGAGGTTGTCTTTCTTCAAATTTGCTTATATAATTTCCAATAATGTGTAAAGAAGCAGAATAAAATAGTATTGGAAGATAGGATATATTGCAACAAGTATGATCATTAAATTGTTACGAACCTTGAGGTCACCACCCCAAAAGCTAGCTCAAAGGGTGGGAATACCTAAGGCCTTATAAACCGCACATCAATTTTCACTCTATTGACACTGATTCGGTGGTAGCCTTTTTCCCCTTTGGCGGCTTCACTCACCTATTAGTATTTAGTACAACAGCCCTTTGGGAGGTATGACACCTTAATCCAACCTATATGTAGAGCCCTTTTTGTGGCCTCAACTCTCAATGAGAGCACCAATTGTTATGGACCTTGACGTCACCACCCCAAAAGCTAGCTCAAATTGTGAAAGTGCCCAAAATCTTATAAACCCCACATTTGTTGCTCATACAACCAACTCTTAACACGGGTGGTGATTTATTGGATTCCTTTTATATATATATATATATATATATATATATATATATATATATATATATATATATAAAATCATTTATGCAGCAACTTTACGTACAACAACGACAGGTGTATGGTTATGATTCCCCTCATTTAATACTTTCATCTTTTGTATGGTTATGATTCTCTGCATTTAATGCTTTCATATATATATATATATATATATATATATATATATATATATATGGCAAGTATTTGATTGCTGCACGTACAACAGCTGCAGAAATGTAAACCCCATATATATATATATATATATATATATATATATATATATGAGGTAGGATTCTTTGACACCAGTGTCATATTTGAAATTTGACACCTCATCTGAGAGCCGTTAGATCAAAAAAGATCAACGACTCTGATTTGTAAACATGTGACACCATTGATCTTTTTTGATCTAACGACTATCAGATGAGGTGTCAACTCATCTGAGAGCCGTTAGATCAAAAAATATCAACGATTCTGATTTGTAAACGTGTGACACCATTGATCTTTTTTATCTAACGATTATAAGATGAGGTGTCAAAATTCAAATTTAACACTGATGTCAAAGGATCACACACACGCATATATATATATATATATATATATATATATATATATATATATATATATATATCTATCTGTGTGCGTGTGTGTGTGTGAGATAAATAAGAACAGGGGGAAAAAGACAAACATGTCTTGCTGCAAAATTGCAGACAAAAGAGATGGAAAACATAATGATAAACAAGAATAGGTAACAAATATATATATATATATATATATATGTCTATATGTATATATATGTGTGTGTGATAAATAAGAACAGGGGGAAAAGGATCAACATGTCTTGCTGCAAATCCCCCTGTTCTTATTTATCGACTGCATCTTTGATTTTATACATGCACAAGGAAGGCAAGGTCTACAGATGAGGCACAAATATATGGGTGGTCATGGAACTAACCAGATTTTATTGTATATCTTCGACCCAAATGTTGCCAAGGTTATATAAATTCATATTAATCCGATATACATCCATCACCAGTGTAGGGTACAATTCTACAAATAAATACAGACATAGGAATATACATAAATGCCAAGCTTCTATATTGTTTGATTAATGCATATATCATTTTTGGGAAAAGTGTTTGTCATTTTAAATGATAGAAAGTTATGTCATTTTAAGAGAGACACAGACACAGGAAATTTGAATTTTAAATTAAAAAAAACCACTCACTTTCTCTCTCCCATGATTTTCGTTTTTCCGTGTCTATCTCTTTCCTAAAATGACATAACTTATATCATTTAAAATGACAAACGCCAAACCCATCATTTTTATTAGAATTAGAATTTATGTATATATCAGTTTATCTCAAAATTATCACAATGACCTCAAGTGAACTGAATTAAATTCCTAGTCTAGACTACCCAAATCTTCAGCCTGCCTCTGGTCCGCACTCTGGAGAAATTGTGTAAAACAACATCTTTCAAAGTCAATACTCAAGAGAAGTTATTTGGTTTTCCAATTTTAATGTTCTGCTCCACAAGGAATCCTGTTATGGCATTCTTCTGCCAGCTCTTGAAACTCCTGCAACAAAACTAGATTAGGGCAAACATTCACCTTAGTAAAAAGCATTATGGCCTATCAGCAATGTCATAGCCAGGATCACCTTGGCATAGCTAAAATCAATCAGTTACAATACAACAGCTTGAATTTTTATTTTCTACAAGACATCATACTAAATTATCTACGCTTGCCCATAATTGCTTCTTCATACAAAACCATAAGCTAAACAAACAACAGAAACATAGGAAACAATGAACATCAGTTTCTAGCATTCAAGGACAAGACATATGTAACGTGCTACAAAAACTAGGTCCATTACGGCTGCAGCATACCCTGAAAGAATACACATGATTCTTTTTGGAATGATGCACAATCTCCATAAATAGTATTTTCTTCCCTTTTCTTTTCCCCCTAGTGCACAAAATCATCCTACTAGATTCATTTTGAATTTAGGCTAGTTCCCTCACAATTCTGAGGTGAACATAGTATCAACTGTTAACTGGGTTGTAATCAAACTCGGCGATAAAAATCTGTCAGCCATTGATGCGATGAGGAATGGAAATGACTACTAATTTGGAATCTTTGCAAACTTTGGGCTAGTCCCCATACTGCAAGGAGCGTAGAAGACTAATACTTTGGAAAATTAGCAACCACTGGGAGGAAGGGTCCAGGTTGGTTCTACGAGGAACTTGCTTGTTCCTTTCCCTCTTAGTTAATTTTCCTTGGTGGGAAGGAGTCTGATACGATACCACTCCTAAGGGAAGTTTAGGAAAAGCTATTGGGCTGAGTCAGCAATAAGGCCGTTAGGATGGAATATTCATGAACTGTGCCATTTGACGATTACTAACAGAATGGGGAGTGTGCTAGGCAATGTGAAGACTATGTAGCTGTTATAAGAGAAAGGGGGGCTGGAAGAGGAATTATCTTTTGGGAAGTATTGGGATCCTTTTGGAAATTGGGAGAGACCCCTAAGCCTCTGGAATTGCTCAGGAATATCTTTGTTTTATTTTATTTTCATATGTTGGTTCTTCATTAGTTGTAATCTGTCTCAGTTTGTATCACAGTCGTGTGTAATTGGTACTTTCAGTATTGTTAATGCAAGACTCATATTGTTCTCTTCTTAATTCTCATATTTTTCTTGGTTGATTCTTATTAATTGATATCAGAGGCTTCCACTATGTATCCCGGTTGCAATTGAGTGGCGTGAGTGGTGACGCTGGCATTGCAGCTTTAGCCCAGTGTTACGATCCTACTCTAAGGTATGTGTAAGAACCCGCACCGTTAATTAAGAAATTTAATAAGTTAATTATGTGAAATTAGGAAATAGTTCCATAATTGACCCTAATAATTATTATGAGGCTTTAAGAATTATAGTAAGTGATTAAGAATGCTGAAAGTCGCTTTTCGGAAGAAAAGTGCAGATACCGGTTCTGCTAGTCGGTATAAATGCGTACCGAAAAAGTATCCCGAAAAATTATAATAAGTGCATGATAATTACTAGAATAACATGTAGAACTTGTAAAACGAGTTTCAAGTTAAAATAATGAGAACTGGTGCTAGAAACTAGTACTGGCTATGAAAAGCGCGTACCAGAAAAGTGCTCCGAAAATTATAAGAAAAATATGATAATTCTTGTAAAATTGAGTAGGGTAAGAATTCAAAGTTTGGGATTAAAATGCTAAGCGTAGCAATTAAAGTTAATACTGTGCGTTTAAGTGTTAAGCGACTATAAATACTAAAGTATGGCCCAAAACCCTAGGCCATACACATTTCCTACGTGAACCTTGCTGAGTGTGGGTGACCAGAACATGCCCTTTGGCTTTCTCCTTCATTTCTTGAAGCTTTGAGGCCATTTTTCTTCGACTTTTTCCTTGTAAACACATGGTGTGAGTGAAAGTCATCTTGGGAAGTGAGTAGTGGCTTGTGTTCTGAGTTGTGTTGTTGTTTGAGGGAGAGTTTTGGGGCTGAGTTCCTTGCTTGGGTGGTTGGAGCCTTGTTCTTGGCTTGTGAAGCTTCAAGAAGCTTCCTTTGTGAGGAAAGGGCCAAGCTTTGGTAGCATTTTCGTGTCCTTTGCTAAGTCAGGACCTTTGGAGTTGGTGGTTAGCTCCAAGAGCAGCCTTTGCCTCTGTTTTGAACCTTGGTGAGTTGTACCAACCTTGGTCTTGAGTTTTGTTGCTTAAAGATGAAGTCTTGGCATGTTTAATGAAGTAAACAAGTAACCAACCGTCATATGAACCTTAAGATGCATGTTTAAGCTTCTGGAATTGTTAAAAATGGAACCTTGGAAGGATATCTTCGCGAAATGCAGAAACTACATTCTGTCGCGAAATATCCGGATATTTGCCCGTGGAATATCCGGATATTGATATCCGGATATGGGTATCTGAATATTGATATCCGGATATGGGGATCTGGATATCCGGATAGTGATATCGGGATATTGCCAGAGAGATATCAGGATATTGGATATCCGGATATGTCCCCGAGGAATATCCGGATATTCTGGGTTTGCGAGGAACAGTAGCGTACTGTTCATCCAGAACTGATCTATGGGTTTGTGGACCCTAGTTTGAGGAAGTTGAACTTCTGTAATTAATTATTGTAAGTCAGAATCATGTGATTAAGGGCTTATGGCTTGGTGAGAAGCCTTGAGACGTAAAACGTAATGAAAAGGCGTCGTCTTAATGTTGTATACTTGTAGAGTATGATTGTTGATGTATTGTTGGTTCATAACAGATTGTGAATCTGCTGTGTTTGGACTTTGAGCTGTGGACTCTTGGCTTTGGGTGTTAGCTTGCAAGGTAAGCTTTCGTGTCCTCAGTCTAGCCATGTTGTGGTTCCACCATGTCCCATGGGGGTATAGTTATATGCATGCTGTGTTACATGCTTTTGATATATGAAATGCTGTTGAGCTTTATGTGTTAATGGCTTTTAATATGCATGTGTTGTTCCATCTTGACGGTAAGCCTGAGTATGTGGCGTCATACAAGACGGTGATCCGGGGTGGATGCAAGTAGCATCTTGCACTATTTGTGGGTATTAGACGTATATAAATCCTGCATTTCTCTGACCAGTAGAATAGAATTGACACACATGACATGATTATCTGCTGCATTGCACTATTTCAGAACTGATGATGATAAACCGCTTTTGAACTTATATTGCACATGTAAGTAAGCTTGGGGTGGAAGATCCTTGAGGACCCCTTGTCTTACTGAGATTTCTTGTTTAGAGATCTCACCCCACGTTTGGGGAATGCTTATTTCAGGTTCAGGTAGTATGGTGACTGATGCCTCTGGCGGCAGGAGGCCAGAGCTTAGCTGATTATGATATTTATGCTGTATTGCTGTCATGACTGGATTTGATGTTGTTTATGTTTTCTGCTCTTTATGTTTTGAGTTGAGACTTTGTTGGGCTTTGTTGCCTTATTTGGGTGAGCATGGGAGTTGTCTATGCTACTATGTTGTTAGTACTTTTGAGTCGAGTTGTATAAACTGCTAGTTGGTCCGGTCTACGTGTTGTAGCTCCGTGACTAGAGACATATATTATGTTATTTTAATTAATGAGGTATTTCAGTTAGCTGTTTTACTGCAATTGCATACAGGCGATGTTTTATTAACTGATTAATAAGCAAGTTGGTAATGATAATGACTTCATAATTGAAAAGAAAAAGATATTCCGCATTTTTAATTAAGCACAGCTTAATACGATAGTATGATAACATTACCGGATATATACGGGGGTGTTACAGTATGGGACTTGGAGTCCCACATCAGAAACATAAGGTTTTACTATATGGTTTATATAGATTTTGGGCTCTCCTACCTTATAGGCTAGTTTTTGGGGTATGGCTCTCTTAAGGTTCGTATCAATTGGTATCAAAGCTCCTGATCTAGGAGGACTAAAAAAAGAAAAGGGAAAACAGATCTGAGGATTGGAAGAAAAGAGAGAGACAACTGGAAAACAGATTTGAAAATTAGAAGAAAAGAGAAAGGCAAGTTAAAGAAAATCATAGAAAGATACCCAGGCTTCTTGATGAACTTCTCCATAAGACCAAACGTCACTCTAGAGGACGGTCATATACAAGAAGGAGGGACAAAAGTTCTAAGGAGAACGAGACGATCAAAACTCAAAAGGAGGACAAAATCGTGATTTTGAATGAGCCTGCAAAAACAATATGCACAAAGAAATACAATTATGGAGAAGAAGAGGTTCAATGTTCACTATAAATTATTGAGAAGAAGCCGCAACAAGATCCCATAGAAGAAGAAGAGACGCCGCCGAGGAAGGACATAAACTCAATGAAGGCACTATTGGTGGCTGAGACGCCATACCCACCGGTGGTGGTAATTGACCCACTGTCATTGCCTAATATACTAGGTTCGAACCAATATAAGCACTCCTCGCAACGGTTGACAGTGGCAACAACAATGAAAATGCTGGGAGAAAGATATAAGGTAAAAAAGGAAATGCATCAAATGAAAGACCAGTCCAAATAGTGATAGATCTCACCCCAATATTTTATGCAAGAATGGTAGGCCCAGCCCAAAATTAAGTATATGGTTCATGGTTGTCTATTTTATGTATGGAAGGGACATGAGAACCCATCAGTCTACCAAGGTCTAATGGACCCAATAAAATAGGGTTCCCTCAAAGTAGGCTGGATTGGACCTTTCATTGAATGCACACCCACAAGCCAACCCATTCAGTTAGCCTTGGATCCATTGATCTACTACTTCTCCAACCCGCAAACTAAGGCGAAATGGAATAATGCAAACCAATCCAACGGCTGCAAGTAGCAATACAAGAGCGAAGGTTATCGAAGCGGCGCTGCTGCCACCTTCTTTCCATGGCAGTCGGAGGAACCGTTAAGATGCATGGATGTGCGGCTAAGGAGTGGTCAGTCATCCGAAGGGGTTTTCATGTTGGGATCGAAGATGAGTTGGAGCCCATGATCACACCAAAGCAGTGCATCTTGGTAAGCAAGGTAAAGAACCCTCTTTATCTTGTCCATAGTCGACCAGAGGTAATGCAAGGTAAAAAACAATATGGAGACTCGATGGCTATGTCTACAGGAAAAGAGCCAAAACACCAAGAAGCAAACTGAAATTGGAGATTTCCATTGCCAATGGGGTTTCCGTTGCATATAGCAATTGCATGTGTGCAAAAGTGGAAACGACAAAGTTCAAAAGCCAACTGGAGTTGGAGGTATCAACATAAGCCAAGATCCTCAATATGAGAAAAGCTGAATTGTTGTCTGTTATGGAAGAGATATTTTGTCACAAGTGAAAATTTTCTTTATACGAAAATCTTGAGAAAGAATTTGTAGAAAAATAACCAACCCTTCAAAATGCCAAACAATCGAAAAGGATCTCAGAAATAAAGGTCAACACAGCTAATACTCAACAAACTTGGCCAAGGAATGAGAAATATATTTTCAGGATACATCTTACTCCTAATGTTCTTTTTGAGGTTCTGAAGGTAGTTATAGTAACACAATCTATGGTAGTTTATTGTGACATTTTGGAGACTCAAAATAAGGTTGTCAAGAAAACAGAAAACTTAGTTATAGTATTCTTTATCTTGATCATGATAGTGCCAATCAAGTAGTAAATAGATTTATTGAGATCCAAGCTTCTGTATTTACTCCTAGTAACAGGAAGGGTCTGATACAATTGGTTCAGAGAAATGACTAAAATAAGAAATAACAAGCGATTTTTGGTCCAGAAGTAACAACTTCTGGGTTTTCTGAATATTGATAAACGGCGATTACAAAACAAGAAATTACTACCAGAAACTACACTCTTTTGCAATAAAATTACTCTACTAAGAGCTACGATGACAGTAAACGAAATAAAGAAATACAACTCAACACATTAGAGAGGTGTTGATTCTCTCCCAATTCCAAGTCCTAATTTCCAGTCTGACTCCCATTCACCATGGCCTTGCCTTGCCTCAAATAACCACCTTACCTCATGCCACGTCATCATTCACTTCTCTCTCCTTACCCCTAACTCTAACAGAATTTCCCTCCTTATTTCCTTTTAGAATATCCACTGCTGAGTTAGCTATCCCAATTGTTCCTCTATGACGTTTCCTAGAGTAAACCTTGATTTCCTAGAGTAAACCTTGATTGCCATCGTATCAGGGTCTCCCTCTTGGTTGGTTGCTTGGTTTGTTGCCAAGGCAGGCTAATGCTGAATTCTTTTACCTGTTAGTTGAGAAGGTAGATGTATCTAACTAGGACAAATAGGATATGAGTATGGTTGTTGGCTTGTTTTCTAGGAAAATTGAAGAAAAGGAATGGGAGCCCAGTGGAAGTTGTCTGGGCTGGTGCATTTGTGGGGGCCTACAATTCAAACAGTGGGATCCAGGGGGAGGATATTTTTGGGATGACCTGCACCTTGAGGACAAGGTGCTTAAAAGGAAAGGGGAGTATTGATATTGTACCACCCTTAAGGGCAATTTAGGAAAAGCTATTGGGCTGAGTCAGCAATAAGGCAGTTAGGATGGAATATTCATGAATTGTGCCATTTGACAATTACTAATAGAATGGGGAGAAAATGTGCTAGGTAATGTGGGCAATGTAAAGACTATGTAGTTGTTATAAAAGAAAGGGGTGCTGGAAGAGGAATTATCCTTTGGGAAGTATTGGGATCCTTTTGGATATTAGGAAAGACCCTTGAGCCTCTCGAATTGCTCAGGAATATCTTTGTTTTCTTTTATTTTCATGTGTTGGTTCTTCATTACTTGTAATTTGTCATTGTTTGTATCACAGTAATGGTACTTTTAAGTGTTGTTAATACAAGACTCACATTGTTCTCTTCTTTGTTAGTATATATGGATGTCCTAGAGACAATCTTTTGATTAGATTAGGATATATGTGTACCTTTTATATTGTCGCAAATAAATCATAAGCACTCTTTATCCTGTTTCATATTTTGTCTCGATATAATTGTTAATAGATTATATGAGTAACTAGATAAACCCCATGGAATATAATAGGTATCTCTTGAGTATCTGTGATGAGATCACGATCATGAGGATTCAAGGATACCGGATGTTTATTCCTAATTTTATGTTCCTAATCTAGAGACACTGAAAATGGGGATCAGTAATCTCGGGTAAGACTAGCACTGCTTATCTACTTATACAGATACAAGGTAAAGACCTCATGAGCTACAGACATATAGAGATGTCTTAGCTAAAGTCGTGGGTGGATCTATAAGGGTATAGCTCGCACTGAACAGACCCGGAAAAGAGACTCTATGAGAAAATCTCACAGATAGTATCATTAGAGCAGTCTCTTATTATTTGGGTGTGTCTTTCCTTAGACCAGAAATTTTCGCCTAGATTGTGTTCTAGAAGGCATGTTTTGATTGTATACCTCGTCTGCCTGAAACATGGAGATACATAGGTATACCTTTGGGCATGTCCTGAAAGAACACAAGCCTAGGGTGATAAGTTGAAGGAATTCGTCAAATCTCTGTGAGAGATTAGGTTATCTGTAAACCGGAGAAATCGGGATGACATTTACGGGACTCGGGAATCTATGCATAGTAAAAGAGATCATGAGATGATCTGCCTTTAAAGTCAATAAATTGAAGATTCCCTATTTCGAATTAAAGCTTACCCTAAATCGCAAGGGTTGATACATCTCCTCACCCTAGGTTTAATGGGAAGGTAACCGAGACGAAAGGAAATACATATGGTAACCAAATACATTTAATAGGATGATCATGTCAATAACCTAACTAGCTCTGGGGCAACAAAGCATTGCTAGTGCTCTGTGTTGTCATTACATGGGTTGTGGTCTTATTGAGCTCAAGCTCATTTATGTCAGTGGCTATGTTGGGCCTAATGGGTCACACACTAACACCTTATTGTCTTGACATTATAGCATTAAAGGTTTTGGGCCTAATAATGGTTGTTAGCCCAAGAAAAAGTTTGAAAGCCTACCTAAAAAGGAAGAGGGCGCATAGATGGTGATAATGGGCTTGGATAGTCCAAGACATTATTAATTAATTTAAATAATTAAATTAATTATCTAATATTAAATTTCATAATTTAAATTTTGAATTTAAATATTTGAATTTGAATTGACTATAGTAGTTTGTTTCATAACAAAAGGAGAAGATAAAAGCTAGATTTGAATTTGAATTCAATTAGCATCTTATCATAATCATGTCCTTGATTTTAGGAGAGGATTTTATGGCTGAATGGGGTGCTCAAATAGGCTAGCCATATGATGGTTGTTAGACCAATAAATTGACTTGGTTGTCAGCCTTATTTTTTTCCACGATTTGTGCGCTCCATGATTTGATTTTGGAGTGATTTTCTGACTCATAAATCAGCAGCATATAATCCTCCTTTAGTCTCCTTTAAAAGTGGAGTTCTCCTAAGGGTTTTTATAGGAAAAACCTGCCACTTCTACTATTCCATGCGCCACTCTTGTGTATTTTCTTGCTGAAAATTCACTCATCTAAACACCTTGAAACCTTGCCTCCTTCCTCTCCATAAGGGACGCCTAGCTTGCCTCCCTTGGTGTTCGTTGGTGGCCTTGAAGAAGGGTTCTTCCGTCTTGACAAAGGGTGGTGTGGATCAACATTAGAGGGCTTGTATCTTCAAGCCTCACCTTGATCATCTTCAAGTTTTGGAAAGCAAACAAGGTAACATTCATGTCCTAAAGCATGTTTCTTGATATGGTATGTGTAATTCCGCTTAAGAAAAATTTTGTTTTTCCCTCTCACATGCCTAGGACCGTCAAGGCTCTTTCTTCAAGAGGTATCAGAGCCCGGTTGCTTTACTATCGACGGGTGATGGTACCTTGTTTGTAAAATTTGTTCTTTACGGTCAAAAGTTCTTTAAAGAGTTAAAGCTTGAATCTTTGCATATGGATTTTGAATTACAATGCTTTAAACTGTTAAAGTTTATGTTTTATGAACATGTTAATATGATTATGGTGTTCATATATCTATGTGTATTCATGGTTTATGTTTCTTTATGATTCTTTGTGAAAGTTTTTCAAAAGAAACATCTTTTAGAAAGGAATATGATTCGGCCATGATGTGAATATTCAAATGCCTTGTTTTCTCCATGATTTTATTTTAAAATGCATGAAGTGTTCATGGTATATCTCGACCACATGAATAAAATTAGGTTTCTTGATTTTGTTCATTCTGATCTCGATAATTTTGGGCTTTGGTTAGATGAATTGTTCATGAGCATAGCATAAAATTTTTGTGATAAAATTTATTATACATATGTATGTATGGTTCGGCCATATTAATAAATATGGTTGTATGTATGGTTTAATTTTTGTGTTCTTTGAGAAAGAATAGACAGATTTGAATTATGTATAAAGATGCATGATTCGGCCATTTAGAGAAAATTAGGAGATTTTGAATTTATTCTTGTTTTAATATTTTAATTGTTAAAATATCAAGATATATGTGAGAACATATTTAATATAATATTGTGTGCTTGCAAGTTATTTAACTTTTCAGGTGCAAATTGGAAGGGGATGGTCATGGTGCCCGAATTTAAATTTCAAATTTTTTTGCTTAATTTTAAATTAGAGGTGTAATTTTGCTCTAATTAAATTACAAGGTGTATTTTTGAATTTTAAATTTTGTACATTCTTTAGTCCCTCCAAAGATGTATTGGAGTTTCTTTAATTACTTTGTAATTAGAGAATTAGGTTAGTGGCGTTTAGACGAGAAGGAGCCGTGGCCTAAGGAGCAAGATGGAAGAATGCACGAGCACCATAACCGTCTCAAATAAAACTATTTTATTTATATATGCTTGTATGTTTTAAAACGACTAGTATGCATGAGATAGTGTATCGTGAATGTATGCTGTTATGGCTTAAAACGACTAGTATGCATGAATTGGACAAATCGCGTTTGTATACTTTATTGTGCACGTCCAATTACGACTAGTGTAATCCGATAGATGTTTGACATAGGTTACGACTAGCATGATAATAATACATATGCGTTTGATGAGACTTAGTAAACCCTAAATAAAAGGAACTCTTAAAGAAATCAATTATTAATCGCAAGAATACCTCCCACCACCACCACCAATATTACTCAAACCTTCTCTAAATAGAGGTGCTCCACAACTCAGTTGCGACCCACTGTTTCGTTGAGTGAGAGAAGTATTAGAAGTGTAAGACACTTAGGGTGTTGGTTAGTGCTTAACTGAGTGCATGAGTTGCAGGCTCAGCCGGGCTTATGTGCTTAGGGTAATAGTGCTAGGTTGGTTGCATGAGATGCACCACTAAGTGACAAGGAGTTGTCAACCTAGTGTTAAGATAAGGTATGAGATACTGTTGATAAGGATCAACCCATTATTTAATTTAATCTTGCGGTCTCAGACGAGGGTTAAAATAAATAATCGTACTCTTAAAATCCCACTAAGGTAAAATCTAAAAGTAGAATAACCCTAAGTCAGATTTTAAGGGTCATTGACTTGGATAAAATAGTGGGAGGGGCATATTATTTAAAGTCTTTAATAATTTGTTCTTATTTCATGACAATATATATATTAATTTATCTTTACATCTTTTTCAGCTTTAGTATGACTAATCCACTGTCACTGCGCTCGATACTCGATACGAACAAACAGACCGGTTCAAACTTTATGGACTGGTATCGAAACCTGAGAATTGTTCTTAGGGCTGAGAAAATTGCTTATGTCCTAGAAGGTGACTTGCTCGTAGCTCCTAAGGTAGGGGAAGCTGATTATGAAAGTTTCGATTTCGAAGCTCATAAACAGCACATGAATGACAATGTGATGGCAGTCTGCATTATGTTGGCATCCATGTCGCCTGAACTGCAAAAGCAGCATGAGCATATGGATGCTCCCTCTATTATCTTGCATCTCAAGGAGTTGTATGATATTAAAGGCAGGCATGAGAGGTATGAGGCCTCTAGAGAATTGTTCTCATGCAGGATGTCTGTGAGCAGTCATGTTCTTAAGATGATCGGGCTCATTGAGAAGCTAAGAAATCTAGGCTTCGTGATGGATGCCGAGCTAAGTAATGACTTAGTCCTCACCTCACTTCCACCTTCCTTCAGTCAATTCATTATGAATTACAACATGCATGGGATGCTTGTGAGCTTGCCTGAGTTGTTAAGTATGTTAACAACTGCTGAAGTGTCTATCAAGAAGGATAAGACACAAGCTCTTCTGATTGGTGGGCCTAATAAGGCAAAGGGTAAGGGCAAGGAGCCTGCTAAAGGCAACTCCCTTAAGCCCAAAGGAAATCCCAAGAAGAAGAAAGGCAAAAAGAAGGGTAAGAGTGCACCCAAGGACAAAAGCGATGTTGTGTGCTTCCATTGTGGCAAGAAAGGCCATTGGAAGAGGAATTGTCCAGACTACCTGAAGAGTGTGAAGGACAAGAAGCATGGTGAAAGCTTCTACCTCAGGTATTTACATGATTGAGATAAATTATTCTTGTGCTAATCCGACTTCATGGGTATTGGATACCGATTGTGGTTCTCATATCTGCAATGTGTTGCAGGTGCTTAGGAGCCCCAGGAGATTGAAGAAGAACGAGGTGGACCTCCGCGTTGGTAATGGAGCAAGAGTTGCTGCTTATGCTGTTGGAGATACCGACCTCATTTTGCCTATGGGCCTTTTATTGCATTTGAATAATTGTCTTTATGTTCCTAGCATTTCTAGAAACATTATTTCTATTTCTTGTTTAGAACAACATGGTTTTGCTTTCACTATTAGGGATGGTACATTTTCTATCATTTTGAATGATATTGTTTTTGGTACTGCTTCTTTAATAAATGGCTTATATGTTTTGGAAATGGGAACTGAAGTGCTCAATGTAAATGTGAAACGACCTAGGACAGATAATCAATCTTATCTTTAGCACTGTAGACTAGGGCACATAAACGAAACAAGATTGTCTAGGATGCATGCAAATGGATACCTAGATTCCATGGATTTGGAATCCTATGGACAATGTGAATCTTGTCTAGCTGGGAAAATGACTCGTCACAAGACCAGAGGGCTTGAAAGTCATAGGTTTAGTAAGTTATTAGAACTCATTCACTCTGATGTTTGTGGCCCAATGTCTATAGAGGCTAGAGGAGGATACTCATATTTCATTACCTTTACAGATGATAAATCAAGATTTGGGTATGTGTACCTGATGAGACATAAATCCGAAGCCTTTGAAAAGTTCAAAGAATATAGGAATGAAGTAGAGAAACAACGTGGCAAGATGATTAAGACATTGCGATCAGATCGTGGTGGTGAATATCTGAGCCATAAGTTTCAGGATTATCTGAGAGAAAATGGAATTCTCTCGCAGCTTACTGCACCTTACACACCACACCAAAATGGTGTCTCCGAAAGGAGAAACAGGACCTTGTTAGACATGGTCAGGTCTATGATGAGTGAGACTCAACTTCCAAAATCGTTTTGGGGATATGCCTTAGACACGGCGGCATACCTTCTAAATAGGTACAGTCTAAATTTGTTCAGGCCACACCATATGAGATATGGAATGGTAAGAGACCCAACCTGAGTTACCTCATGGTATGGGGATCGCCAGCATATGTCAAAACGTTGGCATCAGACAAGCTTAGTGCTAAGAGTACTAAAAGTCTATTTGTGGGGTATCCCAAAGATACTAAGGGATACTACTTTTACTCCTTGGATGAACAAAAGGTGTTTATGTGCAAGAATGCTGAGTTCCTTGAGAAAGATTTGATCTCTCAAAGAGCCAGTGGGAGTAAGGTTCATCTTGAAGAAGTTCAAGGACCACATGAACAGATTGAGGAACCCGAGTCTGCTCCGCAGGCGACGTTCTCCAATGGAGAAGTAAACACACAACTCCGTAGGTCTACTAGGGTCATCCATCCACCTGAGAGGTATGGGTTTGTGATTGAGAATCAACAAACCGTAGAAGATGATGAACCAAGTAACTATGAGGAGGCAGTCAAGGATGTTGACTCCTCTAAATGGCTAGAAGACATGAAATCTGAAATAGATTCGATGTATCAAAACAAAGTATGGACCTTGGTTCCAAAACCGCAAGGAATGGTTCCCATCGGTAATAAGTGGGTCTTTAAGAGAAAGATTGATGCAAATGGCAACGTTCAAACCTACAAAGCTAGGTTGGTTGCGAAGGGATATCGTTAAAGACAAGGAGTTGACTATGATGAGACTTTCTCACCAGTTGCCATGATCAAATCTATTAGGATCATGCTTGCCATAGCAGCATATCACTGATGCCAGCTTTCAGAGTGACAAAGATGACTGCAAGTCACAGTCAGGGTTCGTATTCACCTTAAATTGTGGGGCAGTGTCTTGGAAGAGTTCCAAGCAGGAGACTACAGCAGATTCAACGACAGAAGCTGAATACATAGCTGCTTCAGAAGCGGCTACGAAGGCCGTGTGGATCAAGAAGTTCATATCTGAACTAAGGGTGGTTCCAAGCGTGGACGAGCCTATACAGTTGTTTTGCAACAACACTGGAGCCATTGCACAGTCAAAGGAACCTAGGTCTCATCAAAGATCTAAGCACGTGCTCCGCAGATATCACCTAATTAGAGAAATCATTGATAGGATGGATGTAAAGATGGATTATGTTCCCACTGATGATAACCTAGCTGATTCTCTGACGAAGACTGTTTCTCAGAGAAAACATGATAGTCATTATGAGGCTTTGGGTATACGTCTTAGGTCTAATTTGGCTCTAGGCCAAGAGGGAGCTTGTTAGTATATGGATGTCCTAGAGACAATCTTTTGATTAGATTAGGACATATGTGTACCTTTTATATTATCCCAAATAAATCATAAGCACTCTTTATCCTGTTTCATATTTTGTCTCAATATAATTGTTAATATATTATATGAGTAACTAGATAAACCCCATGGAATAGAATAGGTATCTCTTGAGTATTTGTGATGAGATCACGATCATGAGGATTCAAGGATACCGGATGTTTATTCCTAATTTTATGTTCCTAATCTAGAGACACTGAAAATGGGGATCAGTAATCTCGGGTAAGACTAGCACTGCTTATCTACTTGTATACAGATACAAGGTAAAGACCTCATGAGCTACAGACATATAGAGATGTCTTAGCTAAAGTCGTGGGTGGATTATGAACTATGGGAGAACGCTCTCCAACATATCGTCTCAACAATTACACACTCTAAAACATCCAATCACATTTTGATTATTTATAATAGCTACCCTCATTCTTCTTGACATTTATTAAGGCACCACACTTTATAGAGATGAATTTAAGCCTTCCATATTTAAATCCCATGAGGTCTACAAGCATTTCATTTAAAATGTTTGTTTTTTCTTGTGTTCATCCATAATATCCGGATATATGTCGGAGACATATCCGGATATGCCATATCCAGATACCAGATATCTAGATATTAGATCACTAATATCCGGATATTCCATGACAATGGCGAAACAGAATATCTCTCTTCGAGCTGGGGGTTTAGAATTTATCCCCTTGCCCCATATCACTTTATTTCATACTTAATTGTTCTCACCTAAGGTATACAAAAGGTGTTGACCATGTATATAGGTTAATTAAGCTTTTTCATATCTTTCTTGGCACCTAAGTTATCATATCTAAAGGGATTTAAATAAATGCTACATGCATAAATTGTTACACCTAGCAATCCTTTACTTTTGTCATCTCACATACAAATCATATTACAAAATAATAACCAACATGATTAATACATATTCTCCAACAACAATACACAACGAGACGAAAGGAAATACATACGAAAACCAAATACATTTAATAGGATGATCATGTCATTAACCTAACTAGCTCTGGGGCAACAAAGTATTGCTAGTGCTTTGTGTTGTCATTAAATGGGTTGTGGTCTTATTGAGCCCAAGCCCATTTATGTCAGTGGCTATGTTGGGCCTAATGGGTCAACATTAACACCTTATTGTCTTGACCTTATAGCATTAAAGGTTTTGGGCCTAATAATGGTTGTTAACCCAAGAAAAAATTTGGAAGTCCACCTAAAAAGGAAGGGGGCGCATGGATGGTGATAATGGGCTTGGATAGTCCAAGACATTATTAATTAATTTAAATAGTTAAATTAATTATCTAATATTTAATTTCATAATTTAAATTTTGAATTTAAATATTTGAATTTGAATTGACTATAGTAGTTTGTTTCATAACAAAAGGAGAAGATAAGAGCTAGATTTGAATTTGAATTCAATTAGCATCTTATCATAATCATGTCCTTGATTTTAGGAGAGGATTTTATGGTTGAATGGGGCGCTCAAATAGGCTAGCCATATGATGGTTGTTAGACCAATAAATTGACTTGGTTGTTAGCCTTATTTTTCTCCACGATTTGTGCGCTCCATGATCTAATTTTGGAGTGATTTTCTGACTCATAAATCAGCAGCATATAATCCTCCTTTAGTCTCCTTTAAAAGTGGAGTTCTCCTAAGGGTTTTTATAGGAAAAACCTGCCACTTCTCCTACTATTCCATGCGCCACTCTTGTGTATTTTCTTGCTGAAAATTCACTCATCTAAACACCTTGAAACCTTGCCTCCTTCTTCTCCATAAGGGACGCCTAGCTTGCCTCCCTTGGTGTTCATTGGTGGCCTTGAAGAAGGGTTCTTCCGTCTTGACAAAGGGTGGTTTGGAAAGCAAACAAGGTAACATTCATGTCCTAAAGCATGTTTCTTGATATGGTATATGTAATTCCACTTGAGAAAAATTTTGTTTTTCCCTCTCATGCCTACGGCCTTCAAGGCTCTTTCTTTCCTTCTTAATTCTCATATTTTTCTTGGTTGATTCTTATCAAAGTCCTTTATTAATCCCCTAGAAGAATGCCCGAGAGTCCTTTTTAGAGAAGAACTCAGTGGGGTGGGGGAGGAGGGAAGGGATGATGGAAAAGGACTTATAACTCCTTTTTCCCTTTTTCTATACCCGTAGAAGACTAGAAGGCCCCATCTACCCTTTTCTTTACAATCTATTACCGATGAAGGACTGCAAGAGAATTGCAGGAGGAAGGCCATAAACAAATAATGGCCTAGCTGATGGAAATCTCTGTAACACCATTGAATTTCAGAGAGTATTGTTAGAAATAATATTATTTTATTATTATTAGAATAGTCTAGATTGTGGGCTTGGCCCATTAGGTCATCCCATTAGGTCTTTTTAGTCTCTATAAATAGAGAGCCTCCTTGTACAGACTTATACACTTGAATATACAATATATTTCAGATTCAATTTGGTATCAGAGCTCTCGATCTAAGGACTCTGTTTCCGCATATATATATTTTTCCTTTCGTTGTACTGCCGTGCATCATACCGGCAAACCTTTTTACCGTCGTGCATCATACCGGCAACCTTTTTCAACCCTCCGAACATTGTTAGACCCTTTTTCGATCTCAGATCGTCATCCTCCTTCATTATTTGACCAGAAAACACTGTTCACATCGCAAGAAACACTGTTCCGTCACTGTTCATCACTGTTCCGGCCACCTTTCCGGCGAGAAACCACGCGATCAGGATCCCCTCACGCCGGCGACCATTTCTGTCCAAGACCCGTCCCAAACGGCCGCCGCACGCGCCTCCACGCGCCACCACAGCTGTCTGCGCGTAGGCCTCACGCGCCACCTCTCTCCGGCGCGTGTGCACTGTTCCGGCCACCTTTTCCGACCAAACCAAGGCAGACAGGCTCGCCTCTGCCTCCTCCTTCCAGATCCAGAGACCGATCGTTGTGGGTCTCTTCCGTTCGAGGGTTTCTAGTGCAAAAGTCGCTACTTTGTTCCTTTTTCGCGTAATTTTTACAGTTTTTTGGTTGTCTGATCGCTGTTCCTGATGGAAGGAACCAGTAAACATTCTTCCGGCATCATTTCAAGTGCTATTCCATCTATCACAACTCTGAAATTGACCGGATCTGCCACTTACAAGACCTGGTCTACCTCCGTTAAGATCTGGTTTACCGGTCAAGGCCATGACAAACATCTCACCACTAAGAAGACTGATATTTCCCAAGATCAGATGACTGAATGGGAGAAAGTTGATGCTCAGCTCCTCAGTATTCTTTGGCAATCCATTGATTCATCTCTTCTCAATATTTTCATTCCTTTTGAGACCTGCTATGATGTGTGGACGGAAGCCAAAAACCTCTACACCAATGATATTCAACAACTTTATTCCATTGTCTCCCAGATGATGGATTTGCGCAAATCACCCGAAGCTCGTATGGAAGTTTATGTTGGTAAGATGCGTTCTTTGATGCAGGAATTTTTGGCTATGTTACCTCATGCTGCGGATGCTACAGTGTACAGGACGCAAGTGGAGCGTCTCTTTACGGTTGTGACTCTCTCTGGTCTCCCTGACGGATTAGAAAGTGTTCGTAGAACATTCTAACCAGTACTGCGATTCCCAGCATATCCCAGACCTTTCAGCGCCTTCTGAATCTTCAAGATAAGGTGGCTCCCGCACACGTCACAGCTACTGACTCTACTGCTCTCTTCTCTGATTCTGCTGCTTTAGTCTCTCGTGGTAATTGGAACAATGGTGGACGCGGTCGTGGTCGTGGCCGCAGACAAGGCGGTCGCGGGCCCATGACTTCATATGGCCCAGGCGGGCGCGGACAGACGATGTCGTATGGACAGGGTGGCCGAGGACAAAGGCCTCGGTGTAATTATTGCCAATATCTGGGCCACATTGAAGAACGTTGTTATAGAAAGTACCCTCACTTGAAGCCACCACATATGAACTTTGCTCAAACAGATGTTGTGCCGCCCTCTACCGGATCAGTGACTATTTCCGCTGCAGACTATAAGGCCCTTCTCCAGAAGAGTTCTTCTCAGCCACCTGCTCCAGATACTGGTAATCATGTTGCTTGTTTTTCTCAATCGTCTCTTGGACCCTGGATAATAGACTCAGGTGCTACTGATCATCTTTGTGGTAATAAGGATCTTTTTACTTCCCTTACCTTTTCTAATAATCTTCCCTCTGTTACTCTTGCTGATGGCACCAAGGCTCCTGCTCGTGGCATTGGGCAAGCCAAACCAACTCCCTTATTGACTTTAACCTCTGTTTATTACATCCCTGGCATTCCTTTTAATTTAATTTCTGTTAGTCAATTGACCCATTCTCTTTCTTGCTCTATCACCTTTTCTAAACAGTCTTTTTCTATGCAGGATCCGAGTACGGGGAAGACGATTGGAGCGGGCGGTGAGTCACGAGGTCTCTACTATCTGCATGCACCCTCTGCTCCAGTTGCATGCTCTCTCACAGAGTCTCCTGAGCTTCTCCATAGCCGTCTGGGTCATCCAAGTCTCTCGAAGCTTCAGCATATGGTTCCTTTTTTGTCAGGTCTTAAGTCTTTGAATTGTCAGTCTTGTCAGCAGGGAAAGCATACTCGTTCTTCCTTTGCTAGTAGAGTCAATAAAAGAGCTGCTGCTCCCTTTTCTATTGTTCATTCTGATATTTGGGGTCCGAGTCGGACTATGTCAGTTTTGGGTTTTCAGTATTTTGTAACCTTTATTTATGATTTCTCCCGTTGCACTTGGGTTTATTTAATGAAAAATCGTTCTGAGTTATTTTCAATTTATCAAAAGTTTTGTGCAGAAATAAAAACTCAATTTGGTGCTTCTATTCAAATCTTGCGCAGTGATAATGCAAAAGAGTATGTGTCTCTTGAATTTTCTAAATTTTTGGATACACATGGGACGATACACCAGACTACTTGTCCC
This sequence comes from Gastrolobium bilobum, assembly GCF_033153095.1. Classification (NCBI taxonomy): domain Eukaryota; kingdom Viridiplantae; phylum Streptophyta; class Magnoliopsida; order Fabales; family Fabaceae; genus Gastrolobium; species Gastrolobium bilobum. Next base: position 107,472 of record NW_026897034.1, on the reverse strand, counting down.
CACACTCCACAACAAAATGGAGTCGCTGAACGTAAAAATAGACATCTAGTTGAAACTGCACGTACTCTTCTCATTCATATGAACGTCCCACTTCGTTTTTGGGCAGATGCTATTATCACCTCATGTTTCCTTATCAACCGCATGCCCTCTTCTGTGCTAAATAATGATGTTCCCCACAGTATTTTGTTTTCCGGAGCACCTTCTTATCCTCTGCCTTTACATATTTTTGGCTGTACTTGTTTTGTTCATGATCTTACTCCAGGTAAAGACAAGTTGACATCCAAGGCCTTCAAATGTATTTTCCTTGGGTATACCCGTTTTCAAAAAGGGTATCGTTGCTATTCACCTGATCTCAAGCGTTATATCGTTTCTGCTGATGTCACTTTCCTTGATCAGCAGCCTTTTCACTCTACTCCGTCTCCAGTGTCACAAGTTGATCAGGTCCTTCCTGTTCCTTTTCTTGACTTGTCTTTACCAGCTGCAGGTGCCCCTATTCCAGAGGAGCAACCAATTACCTCCATACCTGCAGATCGTCCTCTCCTCACATACCAGCGTCGTCAACCTGCACCTCCTCCGACTTTGCCTCTTGATGACTCATCGCCTTTTCCCGTCGGCTCTTCTCCTCCGGATCCTCCATCAGAGACTCCTCCAATTGCCCTTCGGAAAGGTATTCGATCCACTCGAAATCCTCATCCCCTTTATTCTTTCTTGAGTTATGACAGACTTTCTTCACAACATTTTACTTTTGTTTCTAGTCTCTCTTCTGTTTCCATCCCTAAAACCACAGGTGAAGCACTATCTCATCCAGGGTGGCGCCAGGCGATGCTTGATGAAATGCAGGCACTTCACTCTAATGGCACTTGGGATCTTGTTCGTGCTCCTCCCGGGAAGTCTGTTGTTGGTTGTCGATGGGTGTTCACAGTTAAAGTTGGTCCTGATGGCACTGTTGATCGCCTTAAAGCTCGCTTAGTGGCCAAGGGATACACACAGATCTTTGGTCTTGATTATGGGGATACCTTTTCTCCTGTTGCTAAGATGGCTTCTATTCGCCTGTTTCTTGCCCTTGCCGCCATTCATCACTGGCCTCTTCTCCAACTTGATATTAGGAATGCTTTTCTACATGGTGACTTGCAGGAAGAAGTTTATATGGAGCAACCACCAGGTTTTGTTGCTCAGGGGGAGAATTCTGGAATGATATGTAAACTTCGGAAATCTTTATATGGCCTGAAGCAATCTCCTCGGGCCTGGTTTAGCCGCTTTAGTTCAGTTGTTGAATCCTTTGGCTTAATCAGAAGCAAAGCCGATCATTCTGTCTTTTACCGACATAGCTCTTCTGGCCAGTGCGTTTATCTCCTGGTCTATGTTGATGACATTATCATTACAGGCAGTGATCAGATCGGGATTGATCAGTTGAAAGAGCATTTATTCAATCAATTTCAAACCAAAGATCTTGGCAGACTTCGATATTTCTTGGGGATCGAAGTTGCACAGTCTAGGCGGGGCATTTCCATCTGTCAGAGGAAGTATGCACTGGATATCCTAGATGAGACTGGAATGTTAGGCTGTAAACCCATTGATACACCTATGGACCCCAATGTTAAGTTATTACCAGGACAGGGGGAGCCACTGCCAGATCCTAGTCGCTACCGCCGACTAGTTGAAAAATTGAATTATCTTACTGTGACAAGGCCAGATATCTCCTTCGCAGTGAGTGTTGCAAGTCAATTTCTTGATTCTCCCTGTGACTCCCATTGGGATGCAGTTATTAGAATTCTCCGATATATTAAAAAGGCGCCAGGAAGAGGTTTATTATATACAAATAAAGGGAATTCAGAGATCTCTAGTTATTCAGATGCTGACTGGGCAGGTTCTCCTTCAGATAGACGATCCACCTCAGGGTATTGTGTTCTTTTCGGAGGAAATTTGATCTCTTGGAAGAGTAAGAAGCAAACTGTGGTCGCCAGATCCAGTGCGGAGGCAGAATATCGGGCAATGGCAAATGCAACCTGTGAGCTCATCTGGCTGAGACAATTGCTGAAGGAACTCCATCTCTGTGAACAAAGGCCTATGAAGCTCATTTGTGACAACCAAGCCGCTTTGCATATATCCTCTAACCCAGTCTTTCATGAGAGGACCAAGCATATAGAAATTGACTGTCATTTTGTTAGAGAAAAGATCCAGTCAAGGGAGATCGAGACAGCATTTGTCAATTCCAATGATCAACTTGCGGATGTATTCACTAAAGCTCTTAGAGGTCCCCGAATAGATCATATTTGTAACAAGCTGGGAGCTTTTGATATATACGCACCAGCTTAAGGGGGAGTGTTAGAAATAATATTATTTTATTATTATTAGAATAGTCTAGAATAGTCTAGATTGTGGGCTTGGCCCATTAGGTCATCCCATTAGGTCTTTTTAGTCTCTATAAATAGAGAGCCTCCTTGTACAGACTTATACACTTGAATATACAATTAGTATGTTTTTCAAACCTTTATGCTTTGCAGATAATTTTTTATGAACTTTTCAGCACTCAATCATGAAATCACATTCAGTTGATGCTTTGCATACAAACAGATTGCTGATTGCAGAAGGATAATGTTCATTAAGCTTACTTGTGGTCAAGATGTGCAAGGATTTCGCCACCAGGAAAGGCAGATCTAGTGGCCTCATATGCAGCTTTTATAGAATCTCTCCAGGTTCCACCAATCTCCACATTTGTTTCTCGTTTTGATTGGTTTGGATCTTCCATTGGCAGTGAATATCCAGAAAGTAGGTGACCCACCCAAACATCATCTTTCCTAGATTACAAGAGCAAATCAGCAAAGTATATCCATATTTCATTTAAGCAAAACAGATATCCATATTAATTCCAAAGTCACCCTCAGCTAACTGATACAGTATTCGATCAAGTTCGAGAAAACTTGTACAAACTTACAGTGCATTAAAAATAAAGGTTGTTTAATTATAGACTGAGGAAATTAAAGTAGCAAGGTTTAAAAAACATTTTCATGATCATAAATGTTTTTCTCAAAGTGCTTTTGTAGAAGTTCAGTCAGCCGAAGTCAAGATGGATCATGAAACAAGGTGATACATCCCTATCCCTCAAAGTTTATTCTAGAAGGAGGTTTAAGGGCAAGGTGAGCAATCACTATAATATCAGCAACAACCTCACAAAGGCTGACTCGGCAGCAAAACCGTTAGAAGGAAATATGCTGCACACTTCTGTTAGGAATGATCGCAGGGGTGCTTAAATGGAGAAAAAAGAGGTTCAGAAGGGAAAGCTGGAATTTGGGAATTGGGACTGGGAGAGCTCTCAATTGTGTTGAACTTTGCTTTTCTTTCTTTTTGATCTGTAGAAGAGTGTAGTAAATATTGTGTAAATCTCTTCTTCTTGTAGCTCTGTTATTGTACTCTCTTTCTCAAATAATACACAGAAGATCCAGAAACTTTTCATGGGCCAAAAATTTCTGTTTTTCTTCTTCAATTCCATCTTTTCTGATTCAGTTGTAACACAAGGCTAAAGCAATCTAAGAAGTTAAGGATAATTAAAAAAAACCATTTTTAACTTCACTCCCTATGAAGTTTAACCCCCAAGCTTTTCATTAGTTCAATTTATTCCCATAATCTATTTCAGTATGCAATTTACACCCTTTCATCATAGTGGCATAAAGTTGATAATGGAATATGATGGATAACAAATGTAACATCAAAAATTGATGGGAGCAAAATTGCTAGATTTTCAGAACCAATTTTAATATTACTATGTCAAAAGTCTTCATGTGCATGTTAAGTAGATGGATAATGTGGGTAAATTTTAATTATTGAAACCTTATCAGGCAAACAAATAGCCTAACCTTGGGAGAAAATTGCAGAGTGCAGTAGAAGGGGTTTTCAAAATTACCCAAAAGTCAAAGAGGATGAGAATAGCTGTATAGTTCCAGCCTTTCTTTAATATAATCTGAAAAATCAATTATATAGAACAGGCAGTTCACTGACAATGACAACTTACAATACTACATCCATATGCCGAGGCACATAATGTCCACCACCTATCCCAAGAAGGACTTTCTTATTGGCATTCTCCCTATAAGAGCATGAGATTTAGATTCAGGTTAGAAAAGCTTCACCAAATGTAGAAGTAAGCTCTAATAACCTAAAGGAAACAAACATAAAAGTTATCGGAAACTATTCCATAATTATGCCATATCAACAAAAGAACAATTTAAAAGTGTCCGAAAGAAAGTCCACCAAGTCCAAAAGTGTAAAATTGGAGCATCATAGAGACATGCGCAATGCTATCCATAAAGACAGGTGCGACATCTGGAGATATAATGTAAATACCAAATGCATAATGAGCATGCCAACTAACATCAATACATTTATTAAACTACTTAGCTTAATCATCCTACCTGCTCCAGTTTCCTACATCTGTCCCTCCTCCAAGTCCAAGTCCTTCCCAGACTAACTGTAAGAACCCAAACAATATCATTTGAGTAAACAAAATAAAATATTACCAACCATCTGCCTATCCAAAGCATTTATTTCGGTATAGATAGTTAGAGATGCAATTTCTTATCCATGAGAAGTTTTATAAAAGAATATGATCCATACAGGGAAATTCTAGATATTGATACAAAGGTTATGAAAAAGTATAAAAGTCTACTCAACCTGAGCCATAACTTGAGCAGCATCCTGTCTCTTCCAATAGTCTTCAGTACTGCCTATAGCAGAGCAAAAACCAGTTATTGTATTAAGTGTAGCAGCCACCAACTGCTTCAAACTATTGGTAAATATGTCGCTTATTTAATTGCAAGGGAAAATAATATCTACAAGAATAAAGTCAATAAGCGCTAACATGGATGAAAGACCGAGGATGATGGATGGAAGCAGAAAGGAGGGGTAAGGCCTCAAAAGGACTAGACAAAAATGATAAGGTTGGATAAAAAGGAATGACAAACCCAAATTAGTTTAAACCTAGGGTTGATGTAGCTAATACAGAGAGAGGTATCAGGTTGGGGGAAAGGGGTTAGTGAGGAAGGACAGGTGACAATTCCTTTACAATGCGAAAGAGATCAATAAAATTTTAGCACCAAAATGCATACATTAACCCCGGAAATAATTTGAAATTATGTTCCTGAATACCTTCAGCCATTCTGGACTTTCCTAATACAACTCTTTATACTCAAATGAAGTATTTAAACTAAAATAACACTGCTGATTTTCAAGCCTCATTTCATTGCCTTTTTTAAATACCATTTATCATTTCCCATGGAAAACCTAGAAAAGATGGAACCTTCTTTGCAAATAACTTGTACTTACAAAAGGGAGAAGATCAAAGGAGAATAAACGTCCAAATAAAGATTAACTTGGTCTGAAAACCAAGTAATTGAAGATGTAGAGACTCAACACCATTTTCACAGTACTTAATCGAAAAACAACTAAAAGACAATGCAATATGCTTATAATATATGATAAATCAAATCGATCAATCCAAATACATCTTCGAGGACGGAAAAAGCACTAACCAATCTCCAGAAACATGGTGGGCTTATTTGTCAGCGGTCCATGATGAGTGGCCTCCAAAGTAATCTAAATTGAGGAAATGGATCAAATTCTGCTAGAATTGCTTTTTAAATTTTAAAACACATCTAAAATTTGTTAGGAATAAGAAGCCCAAGATGAAGAGAAGAGCTGGTGCCCCTTCATGAGCCAAGGACTATGTGGTGTGATCAGCCCAAGATGTTATTGCTGTCATTAGTTTCTTTTGGATCAATTAATAGATTAACTGTTGTTAGTAGTGGAACTGTTGTTAGTAGTGGACCTTGTTAATAGCTATTAGTCCCAAGTGGTAGTCATTGCTTGATGGTAGTGTGAGTCATGGACTGACGTGTCATGTTATGCTTGTTGTTGGAGTTTGTTAGGCAACGTGGCTTAAATGCCTGATATGTGTCATTGTGAAGGTTATCATGAATATACAGGAATATTTTCTTTTCTCTTTTCTTTGATTTTCTTCTCCTATATCTCGTTCCATTTCTGATATGCCATTGTAGGATCCGTTATCCTAACATTGGTGCTTTCATCTCCTTCGAACTCACCGCGATTTCATTATGAGGGTTCATTCTGCTTTGAAGGATAATATTATGCAGGAAGCACATTCAACCTTGATTGGGGGGCATGCTGGAATTACTCGAACTTTTTTGAGGTTATCTGCCTCTTTTCATTGGAAGGGCATGAGGAAGGATGTCCATGAATTTGTTCAGAGCTGTTCTACTTGTCAAATGATTAAGACTTCCACTTCTCCTCCTTCAGGATTGCTTCAACCCTTACCAATACCTGATGGAGTCTTCGAAGACTTAAGCATGGATTTTATTACTGGGCTGCCAATATCTAAGGGGTTTAATGTGATACTAGTAGTGGTGGACCGCTTGACCAAGTTTGCTCACTTTGGTGCCTTAGCCACCCCTTACACAGTTGCCAAGGTAGCATCTCTGTTTTGTGATTTAGTGGTCAAACTACATGGTTTTCCTAGAACCATAATCTCTGATAGGGACTCGGTCTTCTTAAGTCATTTCTGGTCACACCTTTTCAAATGTAGTGGCACCATTTTAAGGACTAGCACAGCTTACCATCCCCAATCAGATGGTCAATCAGAGGTCACCAACTGGTATTTGGAGCAATATTTGAGAGCTTTTTGCCATGAGTAGAATCATAAGTGGGCATTTTATTTGGGATGGGTAGAGAGTATCATTACAATACTGTTGCGCATTCCGCTATTGGAATGACTCCTTTCCAGGCCTTGTATGGTAAGGCACCAACAATGATTCCACCCTATCTTAAGGGATCTGTACGTGTTGAAGCTGTCGATGCTACTCTTAGCCATCGAGATGAACTGTTAAAACTACTCAAGGAACAATTATGCAGTGCACAGAATCGGATGAAGACTCAATCCGACAAGCATAGGAAGGATGTTACCTTTTCTAGGAAGGATGTTACCTTTTCGGTGGGTGACTTGGTGTTGGTTAAATTGCAACCATATAGACAGGTCACATTAGCTAACAGGAAATGCCAAAAACTTGCTAAAAGGTATTATGGTCCTTTTCCCATAACTAGGGTCTTGAGCCCTATAGCTTATCAAGTGGAGTTACCTGAAGGCTGCAGAATTCATTCTTCTTTTCATGTTTCTGTACTCAAGCCCTTTAAAGGAGATGGAGTTGTAGCTGCCTTACCCTTGCCTAAGATTAATCATGGTAATCATCCTATTCAAGTTCCTCAGGCAGCCTTGATGTATAGGCAGAAGGTGGAGCGGACTGGAGGAAAAGGGCAATGGTTGATTCAGTGGACCAATTCTCTTCCTGAAGATGCAAGTTGGGAGGATGAGAGTGATATCGAATTGTACTATCCCGATTTTGTTTTGCCAGACAAGAACCTTGAGGACAAGGTTCCTTTGGAAGATGGGAGCAATGTTAGGAATGAGAAGCCCAAGATGAAGAGAAGAGTTGGTGCCCCTTCATGGGCCAAGGACTATGTGGTGTGATCAGCCCAAGATGTTTTTGCTGTCATTAGTTTCTTTTGGATCAATTAATAGATTCACTGTTGTTAGTAGTGGAACTGTTGTTAGTAGTGGACCTTGTTAATAGCTATTAGTCCCAAGTGGTAGTCATTGCTTGATGGTAGTGTGAGTCATGGACTGACGTGTCATGTTATGCTTGCTGTTGGAGTTTGTTAGGCAACGTAGCTTAAATGCCTGATATGTGTCATTGTGAAGGTTATCATGAATATACAGGAATATTTTCTTTTCTCTGATTTTCTTCTCCTATATCTCGTTCCATTTCTGATATGCCATTGTAGGATCCGTTATCCTAACAAAATTCAATTTGACATTAAGTCATCTTCCTCTAATGGTAAACAAGCCATGCATTCGCAGGAACATTGAATCTAAAGAAGAAGCACTTAAGATATAGATTTAAAAAAAAAAAACACTACCATTAAATCCCAACTAATGAGGGTACGGAGAAGGGTCATCCTTATACTCAGCCTTACCCTTGCATATTTGCAAAGAGGCTGTTTTCCGCATACAAACCCGTGACTTTTTAGTCACAAAGAAGCGGAAGCAATTAAGATATAACTAGAAAAACAAAGGCTAATTAGTTAATGAGGTAGGATCTTGTAACAATCAATGAGTGTTATTACCAATGTTACTACCAATCAATTTCACCGTTAGATCGATTATATTGATCTAACGGTTATATTTATTTTCATCTTTGTATGGTTATGATTCTCCATATTTAACGTGAAAGTATTAAATATGAGAAATCATAACCATACAAAGGTAGAAATAAAATAAAGTATTAAATATGGGGAATCATAATCATACAAAGATGGAAATAAATATAACCGTTTGATCAACATAATCGATCTAACGGTGAATTTGATTGGTAATAACACTAATTGGTTGTTACAATATCTTTCCCCTTAGTTAATAGCAAAATCATGCACAAGAAACACCATCAGCAGCACGAAAAGAAAAGTAGTCTAAATTCCATTTAAACAAAAGGAAGACACCTCAAACTCAGGGACAAGATTATGAGCCTGAGCCATATTTTTCAAAAGTCGAAGCCAGGGCCCTATCCGAGGATTTGGCAGCGCTGCCCATCCAGGTTTCCCACCTTGGGGTGGAACATCACCTTCACGCAAATGAGGAACTCCTGCATACACATTCCACCCAGCAAATCATTACCTGACACACTCTTTCCACATTACAAAATCAAAGGAAACCCAAAAAAGCTAACTACAACAAATTACCAATAGGGTGAACAGTGAGAGCAGGTTTGTTAGAAACAGCAGTGTGCTTGCTGAAGAAGATAACCTCATCAATAACCTCACCAGTCACCTCTTCCCACCTCTTGTCCAAGTCATCCTCCACCACTATACTCTTCCCATGTAGCAAAACCCTCAACCCTTCATTAACAAAGCTCTTCATATCATCCTAAAGGAGCCCAACACAGAAAAAAAAAATGAGAACCAAAACAACAAAAAGAGTAGAAACAGGCATAATGGGTGCCATAAAATGTTGATGCTTTGAACCTGGAAATGGGGTCTGGGTTGCCACCCGGGCATGGCCAACAGGGCATTGGCCGGGTTAATGGAAGCCGGGTCGGTCGTGGTTGCAACGAGAAGCGCCACCATTGCTTTGTTAGAGAAGGTTTCTCTCTCTTGGAGGCTTTGGTTCGGTTTGTTCCTTTGATGGGTTGAAGTTGAAGATGAAGGTGAAAGGGAAAGTGGGCTTTGGTTAATTGACGGTGAAGAAGAAGAAGAATATGAAGTATTTATATGAGAAACAATCGAAACTGGTTTTGAAGATCTGAGCCCACGGTTTAGGTGGAACACTGGAAGAGGAAAGGGAAGGAGAAGGTGGTGGAAGTGCTTGGCGGCGGGTAATATTGGTTGGGGTCTGGCTCGACAATAACGAATGGTACGAAGTAACATATTCTGCAACAGTGCTACCTAAGAATTGTCTTTGATCACGATTCTTAAATGTTAAAATAAGGAAAATTTTATTTTCAACTATTATGTTACGAGAAAATAATTTTTTCTTTTAAAGGACAAAATATTTTCCCTTATACTATTTAGCTTAAGGTGGTTCGAAAATTATCATTTATATTATAACACCTCAAATTCTAACAATTTATAATAGCATAAATAAATTCAATAATTTTATAAATAACAGCGGAAGTTCAAAATAATCAAATTTAGAAAGTGTTACCGCCGCACTTGTACAGGGACAAGTGCAAGGCTAACTCTATTACATTCAAATAAAAATCTAAGACTACAGTTTTTTTTTTATACATAATATTTATGACAGCTAGAAATATCCGAGTCGTGATCCTCACTACCCACAGCTAGCCCCATCCTTTGCAACATGCTTCACTGAAAATCTGCTCCCCCGTGAAGGATCATTGCAGTTAAACAAACACAAAAGTCAGCAAAGCTGGTAATCCCAATCAAAATACAATTAATGTAATTTAAAACAAATTAAATCAAATAAAATAGTGTTCAAATCAATTCCACATTAATCAAATCAAATATCAATATAATAATCAAAATTCCATTATATAATATTTATCTTTATTAAGTTCATTTAATGTATTTGGTAATTATCAACTAACATATTTAGCACAACATTAATCATAATATGATAATATTTACAACTCAATGACATTCTTCATAATCAAATCAAATAACAAATTTCATTAATAATGTTTAAGTTCATTATATTTAGTGGGAAGAGAACCATGGTAGACCTGGGAAACCCTGCCAGTCTACCCTGTGACCCGGGAAACCCTGCCAGTCACAAACAAATCACATTGGCCATAATCAATTCACATCTTCCTAGTGTGCACACCTCTTCCCAAAGTTGCTACTAGTATCCCGGGAAACCCTGCCAGACACCACTTTGGAAAGAACGGATATAATCTTTTTCACATCGGAGGCATAAAGCCCAAAAATTGTGTTCATCACCTGGGGAGGTAACATCCCAAAGCTATCCTCCCACTATTAATTTATTCAATCACATACAATCAATTCAATCTTGTCACGATTCTCATAATTGTCAAATAGTTTTCATGATTTCCACATCAATTTAATCAAGAGTATGATTTCCAAATTCATTTTTTCAAGAATATCATAATTTCCAAATCCATCATAATTTCCAAATCCATTATCCAAGAATATCATAATTTTCTAATCCATCATAATTTTCAAATCCATTATCCAAGAATATCATAATTTTCATATTCAACATATAACAGAGTAAAACTCGAATCCAATCATTATATCATAATTTTCGAAATCAAAATTCAAAGAGTAAAATCTAAATCCAATCATCATATCATAATTTTTCCAAATCATAATTCAAATATTCACATCTATTAGAGTAAAGCCAAAATGTAATAATTAATCCAATTAATTTCTAGAGATTAAAATAATTTAATTTAAATACCCTAAGGGTTACATATAATATATGAAAACATCCTAAAATTTTCCTAGGGATTGAGATTACATATATCAAACATATAACTACCTGAATAATAAGACACCCAATAAAATTTCATACACAACAAATCTACAACCACCTAGAGATTAAGATTACCTGATCTCCGTTTTCGCTAACTTCTAGAAGAAAAGAGTAATTTGGGGCAAAGAACCGGTTGATAATCAGAAGAATATAAAATAAATTAAACTAAGTTTTTGAACTAAGAAGAGAGAATAGTAGAGGAGAAATGTTGAAGAGTGAATTGGTTTGGTTAGGCTAGACCTCTATTTATAGTTGAAGTTTAGGGCTTACACATTATTGACTCAATGCTGACTCATCATATCTAAACAATTTATATTTGTTGACTCATCATATCTAAACAAATTTATGTTTGTTGGCTCATCATATCTAAACAATTTTTGTTTGTTGACTCATCATATCTAAACAATTTTTGTTTGTTGACTCATCATATCTAAACAATTTACTAATCCAACATAAATACATAAATCATCAATCAATTAATAAATCATTAATCATAATTTATCATCTAATATATATATATATATATATTATATATTATCACATAAATCAAATAATATTACTATTATTATCTTACCTCTTATTAATATAACTATTATTAACTCATTAATTAAAAATATTAAATACCAATATTATTAATTACAAAAATACTAAATATCATTATTATCCAAAAATATTTATTATTATATTATTATTATTATTATTTTATTAAAAGAAAATATGGGATATTACATATATTTATTACAATTTTGCGATATTTTAATCTCTCAAATGATTAAAATATTCTCATAATATAAAATATCAAAAATACACTTAATAAACATAATACTAATTAAAAAATATAAAAAATATCCCAAATTAAAACTAAAACCCTAATACTCTTCCTTTATTCTAATGTTGCAGGAGGAGTCAAGGAACCATTATACGTGTAGTTTTCATTTTGTTTATGGGAAAAATATTTTTGCAAAAACGATGTTTTAGTATTGAAATCTTAAAAAATTATGAATATAAATATTATTATAATCTTAAAATAAATTAAAATTACAAAAATATCATAATTTCCGTCTCAAAACGACGTCGTATTGACTTATTGCAGATAAATTATCTGCGAGCAGAAAAAACGAACTTTATTTATTATATTTGCTTTGTAACTTTTGTTTTGGCTTCTCATCGGTAGCCTCCTTTCTGATGTCAGCCTCTTATTTGTTTTATCACTTTACTGTATTCATAGTACACTCATATAATATATTGAGTAGCACTTTACTTGAAACACAGTCACTTTCCTGTATTCACCTCTATAATATATTATATTCGCCTCTCTATAATATACTGTATTCTTAATATATATTATTCGCCTCTCTATAATATCGCTTTAATTGAAACTCATAGTCACTATATAAAATATATATATATAGGGTTAGGATCATTTTACACCGGTGTAAGTTGCACTTTCAATTTTATCTATTAATCTCACTTATATTTAAGGGCTCTAATTTTTTAGTAATGTGAGTCATTGGATATAAGTGGATCAATGGTCAAGATTGAGTGTAAGACTTCTCACTCTTATACCGGTGTAAGAATATATATATATATATATATATATATATATATATATTGGTAACAGAAAAGGGCATAGCCCCAAAAAGAAAAGTAAAAAGAAAACTAAACAAGAAAGAACTGGGAAAGAAAAGCTACTAACAAAAAATAAACAGCAGAACAACGACACCATAATTAGAGCCTCACCATAATTAGAGCCTCCGAGGAACAGCTAGCATTATGACCAATGTAACACTCTGTGTATACTCGGTTTGTTATCATGTCATCGTATTAAGTCACGCTTAATTAAAAATGCGAAATAACTTTTTCTTTTCAATTATGACGTCATTATCAATTACCAAGTTGATTAATTAATCACTTTTCATAAAACATCGTCTGTATGTAAATTGTAAATAGGCAGCTATCTACACTGAATAATCTCATAGAATAAATATGTGAGTATCTAAGTCACGGATCTACAACACGTAGTCCGGACATGATCCTGATACATTAATACAACTTGAATCCAATAAGACATAGTCAATCAATGTGGCATGGACAACCCCCATGCTCACCAAATAAGGCAACAAAGCCCAACAGAGTCTCAAATCAAATAACAAGGTAATAAGAATCAAGTAGCATCCAATCAAAACAGTATAATCATCATACATCAGTCAACTAAGTTCTGGCTTCCTGCCGCCCGAGGTCTCAACCCTCGAGTTACCTAAACCTGAAATATGTGCCCTAAACGTGAGGTGAGATCTCTAAACAGAAATCTCAATAAGGCAAGGGTCCTCAAGGATTTCTCCACCCCAAGCTCACTTACATGTGCAATATAAGTTCTAAAAGCAATATACAATATCAGTTCCAAAATCAGTGCAATGCAACAGATAATCATGTCATGTGTGTCAAGATATTCTATTGGCCAGAGAAATGCAGGATTTACATACGTCTATTGCCTACATCAGTGCAAGACGCCACTTGCACCCACCCACAGAATCACCGTATTGTATGACACCACATACTTAGACTTACCGTCTAGATGGAACATCACATGCATATTATAAGGCCCTTGCACTAAACAGCTCAAAAGCATTTCAATCATCAAAACATGAAAACACATCATGCATAAAACCATTCCCTCATGGGGTATGGTGGAACCAACAATGGCTAAAGCGAGGACACGAAAGCTTACCTCTAAGCGATCAATCCAATCCAAGGTCCACCCTCGCTCAAAGTCCACACACAGCACAATCACAATCTGTTTGAGACCATTAATCATACCAATATTCACACTCTACAAGCATATGACATAAAGACAACGCTTTCCTTTTATGTTTCATGTCTTTAGGCTTCTCACAAAGCCTTAAGCCCTTAAGGCGATAAACAGTGTCCTGAAATGCCGAAATCGGTAAAATCAACCTCTTCTAAAGAGAGGAAAGGAAAGCTAATCCTTGCTGGGTTAGCTAAAAAATCAGAAAAGTCTGGGTCTCCAGCCCAGGGACAATCTGGGTCATCAACCCAACCCCAAACTGGGTCATCCACCCAAAGAGTTGAGGATACTTTCTCTTCTAAACAAACCAAAGCAGATTATGCCATGCCAATCCAAACCCTTCAAGCCTTCCAAGACCAAGGATACTTCCTCTTCTGAAGATGAACAGGAAGAAAGTCTTTCTGTTTTGATTGATAACTTAAAAAATAAGCAGATTTCTAACCGTCTAAACAGGGCCCTAGAAATTCAACATAAACCAGTCTTTACCCAAAAATCGAAAGCTCAAACACCATATATCCCGAAAAACAAGTTCCTAGAAGTTATTCAGATGGAACCAGCCTACTGGGATAATAAGCCAACCAAAGTACCTGCGAAGATCTTTCCCAAAGACTTCAAAGGCAATCAATTTCATTTCAAACCCCTTTCTTCAAATAAATCCCAAAATTTCTATGAGTTTTTTTTACTTGATTCAAACTCTATTTCAATCAAACACTATAGAAGTCCAAAAGACCCTGAGTTTATAACTCACTCAACTATCCAGATTCTGAAAGTAATTACTCCATCAGAATATGGAAACCCAAACAGAGTTACCAAATTTTCCCAACCTTATGATCCAATCGGTTATAATTACTGGGATTATGAATTAGCCTGGACTAATGTATTCTTTATGCAAAATAAAGAAAATAAACACTCTTGGTTAATTTATTTTAAACAAAATGTTCAATATAAATTCCCTTAATGGTTTATCAAATGGTGGGATTATTTTGGATCAATCCTTGATATCCTTCCACCTATGGTGTTCGAAGGATTAACAATATTTTCAAAAAAAATTGACAAACTGACAGATCTGTTTCCAACAGATCTGCACTTTTTCTCTAGATTTTCTCTGGCATGGATATTTTCATGGCAGTATCATTATGGAGATAAATCTGGCACCAAACTCCCAACACTTAAACGACAAGCATTTGTTAAATGGTGGATTGAATTTGATGCATCTAGAGCTTGCCCAGAAAATGTCAAGCTTTGGTTTAAACAACATTCAAAATATATTAAACCAGCTGATCCAGAAAATTGCATTTTCCTGAATCAGAAGGCCAAAATTACAGCAGCACTATCTGCTTCAACCAGCAAGGAAAGCTTTGCAAAAAATTTGCAGAGCATCCTCCAACTCCTTCAAGAGGAAGAAACTGGAAGTTCTAAACAGAAAATTGGTTCGCCTTCTCCATCCATCTCCTCTTCAGCAGATGACTTCTACCAAAATGAAGATGATTATTTTGGCATAGATTTGGCAGAAGATTGTTGAAGTAGCTAATGACAGAATGACATGAGCATGATGTAAGCAGAAATGACGCAATCAGTGATGCAATCAAAAGTGTCGGCAGGCACTATAGTCAAAAATCTTGAAAGTGTCGGCAGTTTACTGTAGCAGCACGTAGCAGTTACTGTGCACTCAAACTTGCACTGTTGAAACAGTTCCGGTTGCATGACCTGTACTGTAGAAATAGTGTTTTTTTAGTCTATATATAGGATTTCTTCAGATTGTTAAAGGCATCCTTTCATTTACCAAGTTTTAAGAGATAGTCTAGAGAGAGACTGTGAGGTACTTCTGAGTGTTATCTTCTTCTATGTTTTCTCTTCAATCTGTAACTGTAATCTTTATATTTCTTTGTGTTTGAATAAAATCTGTTTCTATATCTGCTCATGTAAAATCAATTCTTCTCTTCTCATCCCCTCACGCTAGTGGAATTACCCCAGCGTTCATCTTAAATTTATTTTATGTCTTTAATTTCTGCATTTTAATTCCTGTCATTTAATTCATGTAGTAGTCTGTCTACTTTCCTGCTTTCCATTTCTGCTCTAGTTTACTTCATTTCCCTCCTCACACTTTCGGAACCCTCTGGTATTAGAGCCTGGTTCCATACACTCTTGGGAGGAACTTTCTAATAAGTTCATAGAAAGATTTCTCCCCATGTCTTGCCAAGCTGATGTTAGAGCAGAGTTGTCTAATTTTAGAATGTTTTATGGAGAAAATCTTTATGAGGCTTAGGAGAGATATAAAGACATCGTTTGAAAATGTCCAAACCATGGGGTGGAAAGTTAGGGAATTTTACAGTCTTTCTATAAAGGGATTGATCATACTTCTCAATCACATTTAGACTTTGCTGCAGGAGGATATTTCTTTACGGTAACTCTTGAATCCAGGTACGAAATCATAGAAGGCACCGCAGAAAGATGTCTCCAATGGCCACTAGACAGGGTGAGCCCAGTAAGGAAGCCAGACATGCTAGAATTAGACAAACAAACTGCCATGGAATCCCAACTGACCACACTGATGAATGAGGTGAAAAATCTGAAAGTTGATCAAGAACAACCAAGGATGGAAGTCTTACAACTCACAGTAACTGAGAGTGAACCCTGCTCAGCCTGTGGTGATCTCCATGATTCAGCAGACTGCCTATCCACTGCCTTCGTGTGTTATGCAGAAAATTTTGGGAACAAAAACTTCACCCAATCCAGAGTCAATCAGCAAGCAAGAAGCAACAATAATCAAAATCCTGGAGGAACCATAGTGAAAGTTCAGAACCATAATCCTCAATGGAGACCACCCACAAACCAGAAACCATACAACAATCAACAACAGCAATATCAACAAGGCAGCAGAAATGGAACATATGAACCACAGGGAAGAACCAATTATGTTCCGTTCCATAGAAATGACCAACGCATCAACACCTTGGAGAATTATGTCAAAGAATATGTCACCAGGAACGATGTTGTGGTCAGAAATATTGAATCCCACCTGGGACAGATAGCTGCTAGCCTCAACACCAAGATACCAGGAAAATTGCCAGGGGACACTGAAGTTCCCTCAACATCTTGCCCAAAAACTTAAGAGGTAAGTAACATGTCTAGCTAAAGACATTAAACTAAGCGCTGACTAGGAGGCAACCCAATGGATACCTTTGCCCTTTAACAAGTGCAAAGTTTTGGGGTGGTTAAACTTAACCACACAACTCCCAAAAAATGGAGGGAATGTCTGATGTTCAACTCCAAGTCCAAATAAGTAAAATACGTTCCGTTCCAGGAACGTAGTTTTGGGGTGGTTCAATAACTGCACATTCCCATTAAAAAAAATATAATTTATATTAATATTAATAAATAAATAGTATTTATTTATAAGTGCAATTTATATTCTTGTTTCTCTTGTTAAGTAGGTTTGCAATTTTTTTTAGGGTATTAGTATATTATTATAATTATTATTTTTAAAAAAGTATAGGTAAAAGACAAAGGGAATGTTCCCTGGCTTAGGAGATAAGAGTGACAAAGACACATGTCCCTGCTGAGTCACTTACATATACGCAGTCGTTATCAAATCTGCACTCATTGCAGA
Organism: Gastrolobium bilobum; assembly: GCF_033153095.1. NCBI lineage: Eukaryota > Viridiplantae > Streptophyta > Magnoliopsida > Fabales > Fabaceae > Gastrolobium > Gastrolobium bilobum. The sequence goes on along the minus strand of NW_026897034.1, from coordinate 89,982 downwards.
TTTTGAAAACGTGCCCTGAAAAAGCAACTGTCTCCTCAGCCATTAATGCAATTGTTCCTACCCTATTTCCCTCTCTCCCACGTTTCAAACCTAAACCGTTCCACCTTCTTACCACCATCAGTAGCAGCTGAATACCATTAACCCTGACCACTCGTTCCATAACGTTCCCCTTCCACTACCTCCTCAACTTCTTGTATTTAACCTCCACGTCCTGAAAAACTCCTCATTTTCCCTCCCTTGCATGCTTATTTAAACTCATCTCCTTTCTCCGTCAAAGCCTACATCAGCTGCTAAGGAGACGTCCCCAAGTAGCTCTGCTACTTTTGAGTCCTCTGACATTCCATTCCCTCCACCATCACCTGCTCATTCTTCACCACCATCAAGAACACAACAACCCTCTCCTAGGAAACAACAAGGAGGGGGAATTAAAGAAACAGATGCAGCACCTGCTGCAGAAGAACAAGTGGGTGAGCAAGAGGCTCAGCCATAGAAGAAATCTGATAAAGGAAAGGGGATTCTTGTGGAATCCCCTAAAAAGAAAAAGCCAACTGGGCCCAGGAAAATCAGCCTGGGAGGGCCCCTCTCTTGCCCCATTATTCGTCCCGATACTTCTACGGATGAGGCCATTGTTAGGGCTCTAGCAGAAGAGGAGGGCTTGGAAGTTCTTCCACTGATGGAGGAACAAACTACAGCAGCCCCCTCTTCCTCCAAAACAAAAGAGGTTGTGATTAGGCAAGCACCTGAAGGACCTCAAGCTGCTGGCAACAACAACCAGAAGAAGAAGAAACCAGCCTCCCCCATCCCAGCAATTCCCATTGCATCCAGGGGAAAATCTCAAATTGGGATTGCTGAGATTTTTTAAATGATGGGGAAGAAAATGGAGAAGCTGCTACCTAAAGAGCAATCTGTTCCTCAGATTGATATGACTAACACTACTGAAGAGCTGAAGGCTCTAAGGAACGGATTAGAGCAACTCTCATCTGCCTTCACCAAATTCCATGCACAACACTAGAGCTGAGAAACAACTTAGAAGACTCTACCTCCAAAACATTGAAGAACGAATAGAAACCAAGGAAGCTCTCAAGGCTTTTGGGACATATTTGGAGGGGAGAATTTATCAACTGAAAAACTGAGTGCTGGATGTAGAGGGGCAGCTGGTGCATATTCGTAATGGTAGGATAATGATGAGATCCACCATTGAACACCTCACTGTTGTGATCAGTGATCTACTGAAGGACACTGAGAAGTGGCTCCCTAAAGCTGAAGTAAAAAGATTAAGAGATCAGCTTGGGAGAAGGCCACTTACGCATGAGGAACTAGATGCTGAAAATAATTCTGAGTTGGGCAAGAGACGTCCACAATGAAAAGGAGAAAGACCCTCATATTTTTGTTTATTCCCCATTTATTGTTTTTCTGCAAGTTTACTTTTGTTTTCTTTTCCGTTCCCTAGTGTAAATTTAATTCCTTTTTGAAATAGAAAAATCTTTTTTGTTCAAACTGTTTGGAGCATACATTTCAGTTATAGTATTGTGGCTGGGAAAATTTGAATGACCAATGGCATGATTACTCGTGAACAAATTCTTTCTACTTGTGACCTATGGAAAGTAGTTCATTCTTTGAAAAGATCATGATTACTCACTGGCTCAAGTTTCTAAAGTTGAGCTATTCTTTGAAATTGAGCAGCCTAAGCCACTATTTCTGAGTTGTTTGAGTACAACCAATAGTTTAGTTTTGGGGTGTTTGATGGGACGAAAATTTGTTCCCATCTAAGCCCATTTTGATGGCAAAATGTCATCTGTTCCCTCATCTGATAAGCAACTTTAGCACTAAAAGCACATGTTAAATATTTTTATGACAAAAACACAGTGGGAAACAGATGGTGACGTAATCCTTTGGAAAATATATAAAAGGGGAACGGATTGAGAACATTAAATACACCTGCTCCACTCACTCAATCTCTTTGACCACTTTGCAGAAAACGTTGAAAATAAGTTTCCATAAAGCATAAGCGGTGCAGCAATCAAGCAAGAGGAAACATGTGCAGCAGGGAATAATCGATTCCTATTGGCTAAAGAGGAAATCAAGGCATGTGGGAGATCAGAAGAAAAGACAAATCTCAACAATAACTGTCTCATCCTGCCACTTGCGCCCCTCAAAGCACTGTTCACATTGCCCTTTTCATGCAGTCAAGAAAACAACTCCAAGGAAATTACACACTTTGCCATCTATAGGATGTCCCAGCACGAAGAACATCATTGAACTGAATTCAAATATAAGTGTTATTTTTCTATTCTGTATTCTGTATTCTGTATCACCCACTTAAGACTCCTCACGAGCAGCAACCATATTCTCCACTTTCTATTTTATTGTAACCTAATTTATTTCCAGTTAAATATAAGTGTTATTTCTCTCCTTTCCACTCGTTATCTCTGAACTGAATCTCGGATCTATGGGATTTCAGTTTAAAATAATTATGTTTAAAGTAGTAGCCACGGGCTAAACTATCTGTGGAACAGAAAAGCTGCAAAGTTCTTAAAGAATTATTTTCAAAACTTTTGTACTGAGCTTTTGTATTTCTCTGGTTAAGTAAGCTATATTCATTGTGTATCAATGGAAATTGAACACATACTGAGAAAAGAACTTCCATTAGGAAGGAATTTCAGACAACTTAACCATAGGGGGCAGGCAGTGTTGTGGAAACAATACTGCTGGTTGCCTTAGGAATAAGGACTCACCTCGTTCATTTAAAGGTCCTGTTCTAAGTAACTGTTAGAGTCAAGGGAGCCATAGGAATATGAAAACTTGTGAACCATTTAGTCCATGAGCTGAGGAATCAGAGATGGCAGTGAAGAGACTGGAACAAAGACAAAAGTGTTAAGTCTTGAGTAGAGAAAATAACTATTTAAGAATGGAACAGTGAATTCATTCCTTGTGTTAAAACTGTTTTAAACCATCCACATTGTTGTCTGTTAATTACTGTTATTACTATTGTTATTTTTCTCTTTATTCAATCTTGTATCTATAAATCTCTCATGAATATTGATGTTCCTTCTCTCACAAGAAGGGTATCATACATAACAAAGCGATGAACTATTTGCTGTCAGATTGAACCTACTGCTCTTGAGGAACGTTTGACCAAACAGGTCAATTATTAACTTTTCTTTTCATCTTCATTCTTTCTAAAATAGTTTAAGGCATTAATTAGAGTTCTATACTCGTGGGAACGATAATCTGGGCACTAATAGTCCCTTTATTACTTGATGTGTGCACTTGCGCACTTAGGTTGAAGTTGAGAGAACACAAGTGTTTTCTCTTACTGAACTAGAACGTTCTTCATCATAATATATTTTCCACCCAACAAGCTTTTGACCCAACACCACCCACAGAATCACCATATTGTATGACGCTACATACTCAGGCTTACCGTCTAGGTGGAACACAACATACATATCATAAGGCACTTGCACTTAACAGTTCAATAATCAATCATCATTTCATAAAAGCACACCATGCATAATAAATCATCCCTCCATGAGGTATGGTGGAACCAATAATGGGCAAAACCGAGGACACGAAAGCTTACCTCACAAGCTAACTATCCAACTCAAGAGTCCAACCCAGTCCAAGGTCCACAAACAACACTCTCACAGTCTGTTTATACCAGCAATCTTATCAACATTCATAATCTAAAAGTTTATGACATAAAGACAATGTTTCCTTTTTACATTTCATGCCATTAGACTTCTCCTAAAGTCATAAGCCCTTATTCTAAGTGATTCTGACTTAGTTCAATTAGAACAAAGGTTCCCATCAACCGGCCTAGGGTCCACAAACCCAAAATACCATTCTGTATGGACAGAACAATGACCATCTCGAAATTCTCAAAATATCCACATACTTGTTGGGGTCATATCCGGATATCCATATGCGGATGTCACAAGCCCTATATCTGGATATCCATATCGGGATATCATATCCGGATATTTCACGACAGAATGCAGTTCTGCATTTTCGCGAAGATATCACTCAAAGGTTCCTCATTTAACACTTATACACGTTAAAGCATGCATATTTAAGCCCATTTAGACTAGTGATCAGGTTGGTTACTTACTTATCTTATTTAACATGCCAAAACCTCATCTTTTACAAGAAAACTTCAAGAATAAAGGTGATGAAGCTTACCCAAAGGCTCCAAAACTCAGAAAAGAGTGCTCTTGGAGCTCACCAATCAGCCACACAACACTAACTTCACAAGGCCACAAAGTTTCCTTGCAAGCTTGGTCCTTTATCAATAATGGTAGCTTCTTGAAGCTCAAAATTCCATCACAATGGCTCCCATAACTCACACCAAGAAGCCAGCCCCCAACACCAACAAACTCAGAAACTCAAACTCAGCTATGAAGCACCAAACACTCTCACAAGGCTAACTCTCACTCAACAATAGTGTTTTGTGAAGAAATCTTGAAGAAAGGTGGCCACTTGGCTCACAAGATGAAGGAAAAGAGGGTGGCAAGTATGGAGGACTCATAATCCTCTAATTTAATAGTCATATAATTAGGGTTATTATATAACCCTAGGAAATAAAAATTGAGTAGAAGGTCTCAAATGGAAAAATCGACACTGGAAATGGATTCAGAATGAAAAATTGAGTGGTTAGGCAAGTTTCTGAAAAAATGATGAATAGTATTTTTACCAGATAAAAATATTGTGGTACAATTGCACCGTAAAGCGTGCCGAATAAATTTTGATCTCTAGGTTTGAAAATAATTTATAAATGGTATATAGGACTAGTAAATATGATTTCTGGTGAAAATTGATGGAAATTAAGGGTTTTGGGGAAGCGTGCCCAACGCGCAAAACAGTTTAAAACTGTGATTTCTCCGAACGACCGGAACACTCCGGTTCCATCTGATCAAGGACAAATAAAGGACAATGGTTAATGTTAAAAATTGGAGTTTCTAAATAGTTTAGGAATTTATAGACGTTTAGTGGAATAAGCGGGAGATTTGAATTAGTATGAATCGTGTGAGGTGGCGGTGGGACCCACCTCACTTAAGTATACATGCCACATGGGCATTTCTCCTATTCATCTTCTCCTTCTTTCCTCTTTTCCTGCCCAAACCCGCGACCATTCCTCTTTGTGCAAGTTTTTGTACAAAATCTTCTCCTCCTCCAAACTCCCTCAAAACTCACTCAAAATCAACAAAGTCATACATCAAACTATAAGTAAAGAACATTCTAAACACAACCATGGTAGTTTTGAGGCTTGAAACCCACTAATTTGAGAGAAATTCCACACCCAAGTCCGCGGCCAAGTGAGGAGATTTGGTGTTCTTGGGTTGTTTGATCAAGCCATTACTTGGATATCACTTGGAGGAGTCCTAAGCCTTGCTTGTGGGTAAGTTTCAACACTTTTCACCGGTTGAATCATTGAATTTGAATTTGATGACCTAAGGCTTGCATGCTAGGATTGATATGATTAGAGAGCTCAAATTGAAAATGTGTATTAGATAAAAGTGGCTTAGAATGATGTTTTATAGTGATTGAGCTCATAACAATTATTGGTAAAAATGTTGAATAACTTAGGAATATTTTGAGTGGAATTTCAATACTTTGCGAAATGACATGATTGTAGGATTGTGTAATTAAGTTGTGAGTAATTGTATGAGTTAATTATAGGATTGTATGATGTGTGGAAGTGTTGAATTGAAACCCTTGAGTATGCTTCCATGTAGATTTCGGCCATGTGAGAGGATATAAGGTTGGATGATGTAAAATTCATGCAATTGGTATTTTGAGGCTTGGAGCTAAGTTTAAATAGGATGTGTGTTGGTGTAATGTAATTGAATTGGAAGGAAAATTATTGGATGTTTGTGAGTGTGTGTATTCGGCCATAATAGGGTAATTTAAGGAAAATGGTGTTGTGATGGTATTAAATTGAATTAAGGGCTTGAATTGGTTTTCGAGTTGAGCTTATAGAGCCATAGGAACTTTGTAATAAAATTTAGAACATGACTGGGCATTTAAGGCCATTTGGCCGAACCTATGCTTGTGTGTGGGGGATCTTTGGTGCTTTGTATTTTGATTGGTTGCACCATTGTGTTGATGATCCTTGAGTGATCATTGTAGGTTGCCTCCCGTGGACGTAAACTTGGAACGATGAGTTGGGTGGGTTGCCTTTGGTCCTTGACCAAAAAGGATTGTGGTAATTGATTGTGTAAAAATGCATGAGTACTTGAATAATCATGTATATGCTTTTATTTGGTTATAATTGAAGTGGGAATGACCTATGTGTAGGCATTTCTTGTTGGATCAAGCTCGGTAGTATATTGAATTGGAGCTACAAAGAGAGGGAGCTATCATCAGGTAATCCCTTGGTACTGGGAACACTTACTTGGATGAGAACCCGAAGGCTATATGCCGAGGCCAATAGGCCAGATGTTGCGTGGCTTTGGCATCGACCATTCCAGCTTCATCGTATTTTTACTCCTTACGCATCTCTACTTCACTAAATCCCTTGCTTTATCCGTTTTTGGTTGTTGTAATATGTTATTAATTTACATTTGAGTGAGCCATTGGGCGGAGTAATCTCTAGAACCTCTGGGTTACTGAGATATATTCGTATATCTCACCCTGTTTTGGATACTTTATTTCAGGTAGTAGCAGTGGGACATGAGCTGTGGGTAAGAGGCCCGTAGGATGAGCATATGGACGTAGAGCTTGTTTTACATTTTGAGGCCACTTTGTCTAGACTAGACTTAGGGCATGAACATTGTATATGGATTTAGGTTTATGCATATTGTCATATTTGTTCATGCCATCTTTTTGTCTAAGTCTAGTTGTATATTTGTTATGCTTTATGTTGAGGTTATTTTCATTATGTTGTAATTGAAGGACTTTTTATATTATGTTGTAATTGGAGGCTTGTAATTGTAATATTGGACCTTGTGTAATATTGAAGCATGCTATATGTTGAAAGGGCAATAGGCCTATTTTAGGTTATGAATATGTGTATGTTTAAAGAAAGCATGCAATTGGATCAAAGTGATTGAAATTGTTTAAGTTTTAAAATGTAAGAAATAAAATGTAAAGTGAGCAAATTGATATAAATTGTTGTGAGTTTTAAGAGCACCAAGGATTGCTGGTCCTTGAGTGCCACCCTTAAATATTAGGTACCATTGATAATAGTTATCACACTTTTGATAAAGTGGGATAGGTTGAATAAACAAAGGAGATGTCGTCGAATTTTCTAGAAAATGGCAGATTTTGGGTGAAATTTGGGAGAGCATATCTCCATCCACAGAAGTCCAATAGGGACATTCCATACACCATTTTGAATCTTGATATGTCAACTATGTTGTATCAAAATTTGGTAGCCATTGGAGTTGTAAGCTGACCTGTAGAGGTGTTTCAATATGGACTGTCCAGAATGGCCCTGCACTTGGGGCTGTCAGGTTACTGAATTGGGGAATTTATTTCTCCCTCAATTCTCGGTCAAATTAGGCCCATGATATGTCAAATTGTAGCTTGAGGTATCTAGTTTATTTTACAAAAATATGAGAGCAATTGGTGAAGTAGTTTGTCCAGAATCGTTGAAAGAGTAGAGGCTGTTTGGAGCCTTGTTTGAGGTTGGCTGGCAGTTTTGCTTGTTCAAATTCAAACGGTGATAACCGGAGCAAATGAGAACTTTATGGAGCGTATGATAGCTTGTTGGAAAGATAATTAAGTCTAGAATAACATAATAAAAGATGAGAGGTTCTTAGCATGCGGAGCTCTCGCAATATCCAGATTACTGATACATATATCAAAAGATGGCTCCGTGTCATTCCTACTAACATCATACAACATACTGCATAAACATAAATACATATCCTTGTCACATATAAATACAAATGTACATAGGCTAGTGTAACCTCTCAAAAAGACTATCTAAACTCCATACATCAGCACGATCACATATAAGTCATGTTATAACAAAACATATATATAAACAATCTCTCAAAATACACATCTATCTATCTGCTCCAGTTAATTACTCTAATCATCCATCATAGGCTTTTTGCCCAAAGAGCACTCACCAGTTAGTGATGTACCCGAAAAAAGTCCCTAAAAGGGGTGAGATATGAAATCCCAGTAAACTCAGGATTTATGGAGGGACTCTCCGCCCAAGAGTTCACTTCCTGCAAGAAGGGCTGGATAACATAGTATAGAAGACATAATATATTGCCACATATACATAACACATCCAATGACTATGCTCCAGGGACTATTCCCATAAGGAGAGTCCAAATATATACTTCTGAGAATCATAGATCCCTCTAGAATAAACATATATCGTAATCAGAGACTAATGTCCCATCGGACTATACATCTATATACCGTGATCATAACCAAATATGTCATACATGTTGATTTGGAGACTAATGTCCCCACATATCAAAATCTGCATATCGGGATCATAACCATGTATGTGGTCACTAATCAAAGTTGTACCCGGCTGCACTGTTGATTGCATACTTGGCAAAACAGTCGGCACAACATTCCTCCTCTGTGTATGAGCATGCATTTGACACTCCAATCCCTATTAATGCAATTCCTTCTAAAATGTGTATTTATTGAAGAAATATCTTTACCTTTTCTAGTTGAGACCCTTAAATAATTAATTGGCCTTGTATTAAACAATGAAATTCATAAGGCTTCATAGTTGTAAAACTCGGCCTGACCCGGAACCCGGTGAACCGGTCATCGGGCCGGTTCAGGTCAAGCATTGGACCGGTCATGCATCGACCCGGTCAAAACCGGTGACCCGGTCGGGTCATGCATTTAAAAAAAAAAACCAAAAAATCAAAACTGGTTCATCTTGTCAAAAAAAATGTAGAACTCATTTTAAAAACTTTTTGTAATTTTATTTGCTATTATACTCTTCTACAATGACCTCAAATTTCAGCTTCTAATACTGAAGCAATTTGCGGAATAATAAATTAAAAGAATGTGACATATGTTAATTTTAATGTAGTTGAATTTGAAAAATATGAGTTCAATGTCATTAAGAGGTATGTTTATGGGGATTCTGAGTGCCAATTTAAATTGACATAGTAATAGCATGCATTTTTATTTATTTATGCTTCATATTTTCTAGCTTATTTAATGAACCTTGTTTAATTCATTTTAGATATGGAGAATATAATTGAATTTATATGTTTATATTTATATTTATTTTTATATATCTATATATATCCTGGTCAACCGATCCGATCAGTGACACACCAGTTCTACCAGTGACCCAGTGACTCAGTATCCCAACCGGATCGATGCCCGGGTCGGGTTTAATAACACTAAGGCTTTCATTTTAAAATCTGGTTACTATTTTTTTTTTTTGGTAAGCAAATCTGGTTACTATTATGATGACTATGTTGCCTATTTTTGAAATTATAAATTTCTTGATTATTAAGGGAAAAATGTTTCCGCAGTTAATGCAGAGAAGTTATCTGCATTTATTCCCAAAACGACACCGTTTTGGTATTGAAATCTTAAAAAATTATAAATATAAAGACTATTATAACCCTAAAATAAATTAAAATTACAAAAACACCATGATTTCTGTCCCAAAACGAAGTCGTATTGGCTTAGTGCAGATAACTTATCTGCAGTAACTGCAGAAAAAGCGAACCCTTATTAAAAAGGTAAAATCATTTCTGCAGCTGTAGTACGTATAACAATTAATTTTAACCATTGATTCTTCATATTTAATACTTTCATCTATTTTTATATGATTATGATACCCCAGATTTAATTATTGTACATATGCAAAAATAACAATCCCATTAAAAAATGTCTTAGACGCAAATATAGTGGTCTATACTGTGAAATAACTAATAAGTGGTGATTGACCGTGGGACCAGAGTTTCCTGATTGAGGGTTTTTGAAACAATTACGTGGAAGTTGGTAATGAACCAGTAAAGAAGTACAAAACCTAAATATGCAATAAAAAAAAAAAAGTAACAAAAAAATAAAATAAAAGAAAATGGAAGAATGCAATTACGGATCAACCCGTCCGGCCTGATTTTGGTGGATTATTTATGGGCGGGTCGGGTCATTTTGAAAAATATACATATGCGATAAAAAAAAAACAAAAAAAATTTACAACGTTTGAAGGGGCTTGCATCGTTTATGTGTCCTTCGAGGGACAGAACAGATGTTGCATTCTTTCTCTTCACTTCCCAGATTTTCTCTATTCTTGACATCCAAACCTCAACGCCTCCATCAAAGTAACTCTCTCTCCTTCTCACTCTTCCTCTGTTATTGGATCGTGTTCATGTTTGCTGTGGGCATTTTTATCATTTATCTTACTTAAAGAGCATTAACAGTTTTTTTTTTTTTTTTTTCCTTTTTAAAAAAAATAAAAATAAATAAATTCTGGGTTTTCGACAGTTGCAGGGAGAGGGAGCAGTTATCAGAGCTCAACAAAGAGGGCAAGAACCATGGCCACTGCCATTGAGTCCACTATGAAGGACGCTTTTACCAAATATGCTGAATATCTGAATAACCTTGTAATGCTTCTCATCTCCTATCACCCTCCCATTAACAATGTCCTTGTATTAAACTCAAATTTTCAAGCTTTTTAAAATTCATTGCAAGACTGTGGTAGCTTCAGTGATTTTAGTTGCAAAAATTGTTCCTGTTCGAGTTAATTGTGCAAATTAGTAGAAGTTATCTGAAGGGTTATTGCTTTGAAGTCCATAAGTTTTAAATTTTACCTTTCTCTTTTTTCTCTTCGGGTGCGGGATTGGGGAGGTTTGTTGTAATGATTCTCCTCATATAGGCTTCTTCCTATTAGCTATGAGCCTATGAGTTAATTTTAGATCCTTTTTTAAAAGGTGCCATTTTCATTGTGATATATTACTGAAGCCAATACATCAAGTGCCCTTTTAAGGATATGTTTGGATGGAGGAGTTTGGAGGGGAAGGTTAATTTTTTATTTTTAAAACTAGATAATTATAAAATGTTTAAAACAAATGATCAAGGAATAATTGTAAGATTAATGATAATCTTTCATTCTATTCCTCTCATTTTAAGAAATTCTCAAATAAGGAAAATGTTTACTTCAAATGAAGAATTTCCTCTCCAAACTTATTCATCCAAACATACCCGAAGCTTGTGGATGAAAGAAGGGGAAATGGTGGCAAAATTGAAGGGTTGTGAACTGTTGATCATTGTATTCGGAATGGGAACATTGAGATATTAAAACTTCTGGTTTTTTATTTTTGTGCTTCCCTCCGCTTGGGGCTGTTACTAAAGGACTAGAATACTGGGGTGGAAGGGCTTTATGTGGGAGAGTCTCCCTCAAATTTTACTTTACTGTATTGTTTAACTTTATGAGAGTTGTGATTTGCAATTCATCTGAAATTTTAAGAATTAATAATTTGGAGCTCACTGCTCACTGCCCCTTTATAAAAAAATCTTGCTTCGTTGATAATATGTAGCAACTTGCTTCACAATAACATAATTGGAATGTTTTAAGAATATATGGATATATGGTGGCTATGAGTATCATGTAAAGTCAGCCCCTTTACAATATGGTTGCATACTGTTGCTATTGCTATTATTTTGATACTTTGTAAACATATATTTGTAGAATGACAAACGGGAAAGAGTGGTCAAAGCAAGCCGTGATGTAACAATGAATAGCAAAAAGGTCATATTTCAAGTGCACAGGTTAGCTATCTCTTTTTCACTCCTCTCTCTCTCTCTCTCTCTCTCTCCATGCTCATGTTATGAGGATATTCCTGGATCTTTAACTGCTTCATATGCCATCTTGGATCAGCTGAATTTCTTAAAAAATAATAAAAAATAAAGTCTTTCCCATGGTCTTTGCTTGGATTGATTTGTCCTCTATGTTGCTTGTGTTCTTTAATTAGTCGTGTGAATCAACTTACTTTGATTGTATCTTGAAATTGTTGTACTACGGTGAGTTTGTTTTCTACTAGAAGCAAGTGTACCTTAATTGCATTACTCTCACATTCATACTTTTTGCTTCATTCTCTCCTCCCCCCTACCCCCTGTATTTCTATAGGATAAAGGTAAAATATAAAAGAAATAGGATCTAAATCTTCTGATGGTTCTTCATCAGTTGATCTTACTGATCTTACTGGTATTATATCTTCATTATCCTGATCGCATTACCATTGTCTAATTTCTTAACAAGGATGAGTAAATACAATAAAGTTGAAGTACTTGAGAAAGCAGAAAAGGATTTAGCTGCTGTGACAGATCAGTACATGTCTCGACTAGTCAAAGAATTGCAGGGAACTGATTTTTGGAAGCTAAGACGAGCATACTCACCTGGGGTATACTTCACATTACTTTCAAGTTGAGATCAAGTACTTTTCTCTGATATTTGTCTTGGGTGTTTGCAGATACAGGAGTATGTCGAAGCAGCTACATTCTGCAGTTTCTGCAAAAATGGAACTCTTTTGAAGCTTGATGAGATAAACAACACATTGTTACCTCTTAGTGATCCATCTCTACAGCCTCTGCAGATAAATATCCTTGACTATCTATTAGGGGTATTTTTTTTCTTTACCTTTTTTTGTTATCCATGTTAGGGATTTATTTATGTTTTTGATAGCAGATAACATACCACCAAATAAGAGCCAATTCAACAGATTACTAGTAGTGCTTGATTTGTTATGATGATCTCCACAATTATGTTTGTTTTGTTTTGTGCTTTCGTTTTTTTTTTTTTTGGGTAATCCTTACATGAAGATGAAGCGTGCATGCAACTTAATTGTGCCTTTTCTCCCCCTTCCTCTAGAAGGTGATCAATATTCTTTTACAGCTTGCAGATTTGACTGGAGAGCTGATGCGTCTGGCAATTGGTAGGATATCGGATCGTGAACTTGAATTTGCTGAGAAGATATGCAGATTTGTACGTGATATATACAGGGAGCTTACACTTGTAGTGCCACACATGGATGATAGTTCTGATATGAAAATAAAGATGGATACAATGCTCCAAAGTGTCATGAAAATAGAGAACGGTAATTTAGTGGCATTTAAAAATATTGTTGCAACACTAATGTTTCTATCTATTAAGCTTGATGCCTTAAAATTTTACTGGAGCACTAATAGAATAATCTAGCAACTGAATGTAAATTTTTTTTTTATATCTTCTTAAGTTAATAAAATTGATTTTCCATGTTTCAATAGATTCTTTTCTTAAGTTCATGATATGGGATTCCTACATTTTTGTACTTTACTCTACAAAGTGTATCCTCTTATAATTGTATTCAGGTCTAAAGCTATTCCCACTCTATAATGATGATGCTTGCTGCAGCTACTAGTATTTGTATGATAACACCTTTGTAATCATGTTTAAATATGGCATTCCTAAAATTTCGATACCTGAGGTGAGATCAAGAGTTCTAGGCCACTGGGTGCATGAGTGATTATGATAATTCCTACCTGCATAATCTGCTCAGATAATGTGCAATGACGGACACTTTATATTTCCCTAAAAAGTCAAAACCCCTGATAAACCCTTGTACGACAGCAACAGAAATGTTGATATTTAAGTTTTTAATTTGTATCGAAAACCCAAATTTCAAATAGCTTTTTCTCCCCATCCCACCCGGACAAAAAGTGAAGTGAGAGAGAGAACATTGTGTATGATCTTCTCATATATACATATTTTGCACGGAATCTTTATAACATATGTTGTTTTTCTAGCTTGCTTTAATGTTCATGTGAGAGGATCAGAGTATATTCCACTTCTGGGATCTAATGATCCAAGTTCGTTCTTAGTGGGAGTTCCGGATATTGAACTATGAGGTATTCTATCTTCTCAGTTTCAGTTTATACTGGGAGTCTATTTATTATTTATTCCTTTCTAATGAAAGGTTTCCTTATCTTATACCAGTTATCCATTGGACGCTTTGTGAGATATATGTAGATGAGTGAATAGTCTACTGGAAGGCTTTGAAGGTTGGTATTACTGCATGGATCAATATCAACAATATTTTGTATAAGCTGCACATGACAATCGACAATGAGGTTTACAGATGATTCTTAGCAAAGATGACATGTATGATTGTCATTTTATTTTGAGCATTTCACATAATGTTATTGAGCTTACACTAAATCTTCTTTGAGATTAAATAAGTTTTAATTTAAAGTTTGAATTATTCCATTTGTGATTGAAAAATCATGGGTTCGAATACGGAAAATAACTTTTTTGCAAATATATATGGGTAAGGTTGTGTCAAAGGATTGCTCTCATCCCACTCTCGCTAGTTAAGGTTTAATGGGGAGTGGTGATTTGAATTATGCCATCATATGAACAGTTCAGTTTTCTTTTTAGTTTATTATTAAATTTGACAGCTAAATAATTGTCTATGCCATGTTTAGACATGTTGATGGTTTTAATTAGATAAACCATGAATTAGCCATCCGTGCCTTTAAATCACGAAATGTTATTGTGTAACTTAGGTAGAGTAGTATCAGAATTATATTTGTCTTACTAACTAACAGTGCCACTATTCAATTAAAAACTAGGGAGCTGCCTTACAGAATTCTCGTCCCTATCGCTTTTGCATGTGAGGCGAAGAGATTCTACGGTGGTTTATACCTCTAAGATCCAGTTGAGACAAAAAAAAAACTCCATTGATGTACTAGAAAGAACGTACTCGTAACCATACATTCATCCTCAGATATTCAACAATAAATGGGTTTTTAGATCTCATTATCACTTGAATTTAAGTGGTGTTCCTTGCTGGGTTTGGAGGTTGAAGATCCGAAACCTCTTCTTCCTTCTTCCATGGTCTAGAATTACAGATAAAGAATCAAACATAATAAAGCGTAACATATTTTCTCCTCTTTCAAATTTTTCGGTAGTTCAAGTGCTGACAGTGGGTATGGGGTAACGACGCAAGGGAACAAATGATTAGTTTGTATAGAAGCACTATGATGTATTAAGTATGTATGATTAATAATATTCACTCTTTTCTATTTTCTCTATGTTTTTCTCATTGGGTTTGTGTTCCCATCATTTGGTGCTTTCATTTCATTGAATATCAAGTCACTGATGTAATAAGTTTGGTATCGAACCGTTTTGTTCAATTGGAAATGACATTTTATATAGTAGATGATACAAGGCTTCATAAGGTGATTTGAATTTGAATACAACTTTCGTAGTTACAAATGACTATTTGATCGTAGTTATAAATGACATAACCGTTACAACTGTTATAAATTTATATAGTAAATGCCAACATGTTGATAGCAAAGCATGCTCTGAAATCTTCAATTTGAATTCAAAAACCGCCTCCGCCGTTTTTGGAGTCTATTACTCCCCCTCAAGTTAGAATGTATACGAATGAAACACCCAACTTGGCAAGGTTGGAAAAGAACATAGCTTTCCCTAATGCTTTGGTAAAAATATCTACTAATTGACAATTGAACCGAACATACAAAGTAGAAATGGTGTTTGCCTGAACATGATCCCTTATGAAATGATAGTCCAACTTAATGTTTTGTTCTTTCATGAAATATTGGATTGGCAACAATGTGTAAGGTTGCTTGGTTTCGCAGAAAAGTTCCAAAGGCTTGTTATGAGTGACACCAAGAGAGTGGAGGAAAGCTTTTAACCCTACTAATTCAACAGTCGTAAGCCTTAGGTGTGAATCTTGAAATCGTGCCTTGTTTCTTGGTTTTCCTAGATATGAGAAACAAGCCAAGCATAATAAAGAATCATGTGATGGATTGTCTAGTGAGTGGACATCGAGCCCCAATCATAGAGATCACGATCAGATTTTAATAACAAACCTTGACTAGGGTTGTGTTTGATATACCTTAGAACATGAAGAGTTGCAATGGGTCGGGTCTTATGATAGTGAGATAGACCAAGCGACTCACAATGGGTCTATACCGAGCTGGATCTTCATAGTCTTCCCCATCTGCCAGCGCAAGACGATGATGTTGTTCCATAGGAAATGTAGTAGGTTTGCATCCAAGAAGGTCAGCCTCAGACATAATGTGAAGAGCATATTTTCGTTGAGAGAGAAAAATGCTAGTGGTATTGCGAGCAATCTTGATCCCCTAAAAAATACTTTACCTACTCATTTAATAAACTAATTTCCAATTAACCCATGAATCAATTATCAAAATTTCAACATTCACCAGAGTCTATTAAATTTACTTTAACAAATGAATTTAAGGTTTCCTGGTAATTGTGTAAAATTACAATTTTATCCCTAGTTATGCATTAATGACTCGATCTTTCAAAAACCATCAAAATTCACCAAATAATTCCAATAATCATGTTTCTTAATTCTAAATACCTCTTTCAACATATATCCAATCTTAGAAATGTAATCTCATTTATGAGTTTCCCAGTAAAATTGTACCACAATATTTTACCCGGTAAAATCACTATTCATCAGTTTTCGTAAAAAGTACCTACTCTCCAAATTTCGTTCCGAATCCAACTCCATCATTAGTTTCATCAAATAAGGTCTAATTTTATCATTTAACAAGTTAGAGTTATATATTTACCAATTACCATTTTACCCTTCGTGTCTATTTTCATCCGAATTTCATTATTTTTCCTAAGTAAACCTTCTAACCCACAATTTAAGTATTAGTAATGCAATTAAAATATGTGAGGTGTTATATTCACACCATCTTTTTGCAATTTTGTCCACAAAATTAAAGTCATACTTGTCCACTAACTCAGGATACAATCGAAGAATCTTGTCTTCCCGCTTCCAAGTAGCTTCCTCAAATGTATGTCCTTCCCACTATACCTTTACCATATGAATAATCTTGCTTCTAAGCTTCTTTTCAATATGATCCAAAATATCCACAGGACTAAAGAGTCTTTAAATTCTCCTGTATCTCGATATCATCCGGTATTACCACATGTGACTCATTCAGAACATAATGTTGCAGCTGTGAAACATGAAATACGTCATGTAGATTAGACAACTGGTGAGGCAAGCTGATAGGCGACCAGTCCCACTCGTTTAATAATTTGATATGGCCCAATGAGCCTGAGACTCAACTTCTTTACTCCCAATGCACGACCAACACCAGTAACCGGAGACAACCGCTCAAACACATGATCTCCTTCATAGAATTCCAACGGTCTATGCTTATTATTATAGTAACTTTTCTGAAGACTCTGCACCTGTTTCAATTTATCTATGATCATCTCTATTTACTCAGTAGTTTACTGCACAAATATTTTCTTATCACCTACCTCAGTCCAACACGTACGAGTCCGACATCTCTGTCCATACAATACCTCATACGGTGATATGCCCATACTGGAATGAAAGATATTATTATAAGCCTAAAAGCCCCTTTAATTAAAGAAAACAAGTGTCTACTAGGAAATCAGAAGATATTCAAGTTTATGGAGACATGAACTTACAGGAACAATAAGTGAATCAATACCCTTATGAGTGATCTTGGATGGAATATGTATCATAAACCTTGCACAACTTTGTCAGAATTCATTGTGACTTTGATAACTATGACAAGAGTCTGTTATTGTGAGAAACTTGTTTCTTGATTATTGAAGTGCAATAAACTGTTTCCGAATGAATGAATTGGTTGTTGCAATGTGATGGGACTGTGTTCCAGTCCCATTTGTAGTGTTCTGACTGATGGAAATCTGCTGTTTTTACATTTCATATTAAATAATATAGTAAATAATAAGTGAAAATTCAATAAATTGTGGTTTTAGTAAATAAGTGAGTGTGAATGTGAAAAAGTGAGAAAAGAGAGAGAAGTAAGAAAAGATGTGTTGTATTGGTTATTTTTTAATTTCACTCATTATTAATTTTTTCTTTTTGCAAGGCACCACACAAAGGCAACCATTAACTTTGTAATCAAGACATCAAGTCATAAAAGAAGTGGAGAATGATTCTGACAAGATCATAATTTGTTATAAGAGAGAGAAAAGCAAAGAACAACTCAACAATTCTTAGCCACCCGATTCAAGAAGAAGAAATATCCCCTGATCTAACGGTGGAGGGAATAAGCTGCAACATTCACCAAATCACCATTGCTTCATCATTATAAATAGAAGATCAAATGAAGACAGAAGGGAGCTTTTT
Organism: Gastrolobium bilobum; assembly: GCF_033153095.1. Classification (NCBI taxonomy): domain Eukaryota; kingdom Viridiplantae; phylum Streptophyta; class Magnoliopsida; order Fabales; family Fabaceae; genus Gastrolobium; species Gastrolobium bilobum. Next base: position 71,863 of record NW_026897034.1, on the reverse strand, counting down.
CTGGAACTTCTCTCAAAGCCTTTTCATCCTCACGAGTCCTTCACATGCATCACAATTTTCTGTTTTCTACAAATATATTTCGTCCCCTGTTCTTTTGAATTTTTGAGTCTATAATTTCTATTCTCTGCTGTTCATCTTCTTCAACATGAATCTCAATAATCTGTAATGGATTTTAGGTAGTTGAAGTTTGTGTGTATTTTCAGCCATGCCTTTAAGCATGAGCTAATTTTCTTTTGGAATGGATAATCTGTAAAGCTATTAATCTCTGCAATCGAATTTAAGTTACTTAATCAAATGATTTTTGATGTTTTGTGTTTTAATATCTTGTATTAAAGAAAAGTGAACAAATCTGAGAGAGGAACTTCCATCAGGAAGGGATCTTGGATTGCAAAACATTGGTTGGAAGGTGAAAATGTGGAAACAGTCTCACTGGTTTCCTTAGGAATAAGGGACTGCCAAGTTCATTAAGGTACAACACAATGTAAATGTTGGGAACGAAATCGTAAGGAAACACGAGATTTCGTATACCAAATAGCCCAAGAGCTTAAGAAATCAGTGTTGTCAATGAAAGTGACTCAAACAAATTCATTGGATGAGGTTCTGAGCCTAAATTATAGTTGATTTTCAGTGGATCAGTGCATCCATTCCTTCTTTTTTATCTGTCATTCCACATTTCATTTCATCGTGTTTTTCTAGAATTTTTCTTAATTTAATTACCGCATTTCTTCTTATTGTTATAATTCACGCAATCGGTTGTTCCCATGATTTGTCATTACTCCTTTGGAAGAAAGGATTAAAAATATATAGCGACACGAGGGACTGTTTTAAGCAATCTGAACTATCTGTTAAAATGGGAAAACAACTATGATAGTTGGGAATTATACGCAGATAATAGTTCATTACGTTTTTAATTGTCTTCTGCATTCATTTCCATACTTTATACATTTTATAATTCACATTAAAGATATTTTCTCCGTGGGACTATATCTTGGGTCACTATATTCCTAATTATTACTTGGATGCATGCGCTTGCACGAGTGCAATCATCCTGAAAAGCTTTCCTTGGTGACTTGCACACCCAACACAATGTTCTGCATCTTTAGAACTAATCGATTTGATCAAGGACGAAGTATCATTCCTCATATCGTCATTCACAGTTAGTCAAGAGCAAGGATGAAGTATCATCTCTCTTTATGACTAAATGAAGGTTTTCACAGAACTAGGAATCTTCTTTTATAAATTCTTTGTCGATCCATGACTCCTTATAATTCCTTAATGTGCACAGATTCCTGAGTCTAATAAAAGTCATCCAAACCCTACCGGTCTTGTGACCAAATAATCCCTTGTAAAGGACTATAAGTCCCATCGGCATATCCATCTATACTCATGTATTCGAGTTATACCCAAGAGTACATTGTTCTTCCTATTTTCAGGCGGATAGAGTCATACAGCCAAAGTATAACCCTAGGATATAGTGTTTGATGACATCCTTAAGTCTAGGATGATCTGCATTACCAAACGATGAGAGACATTACAAATCCAATAACACTATCTACAAGGAATTCTTGTGGAGTCTCTCGACGGGTCAGTTTAGTGCCATATGTTCTTGAATAGATCCACCCATGACATCAGCTAAGATATCACCATGCCTGCATTCCATTGTATCTCCATATACGTAGATGACATTGTGCTAGTCTTATCAAGATCACAATGCTCGATATAACACCATGTGTCGACCCGGTTTGTTAACATCGGAATGATATTAAGTGTAGCTAATTAATCAAATAAATTCAGAAGCTAAACATATTAATTCATGATTAATCTTGTATAAGAACGTGACTAAACATTTTGCATTCTACATTAAGTCATAATAATTACTTGCATGTCAAGTTAGTTGCATTCTATATTACTTGTTTTTCCTATTATCTTATTTATTAATTACATTCGTGCTTAATTACACACTACTTGAATTATGAACTATGGGAGAACGCTCTCCAACATATCGTCTCAACAATTACACACTCTAAAACATCCAATCACATTTTGATTATTTATAATAGCTACCCTCATTCTTCTTGACATTTATTAAGGCACCACACTTTATAGAGATGAATTTAAGCCTTCCATATTTAAATCCCATGAGGTCTACAAGCATTTCATTTAAAATGTTTGTTTTTTCTTGTGTTCATCCAGAATATCCGGATATATGTCGGAGACATATCCGGATATGCCATATCCAGATACCTGATATTCAGATATTAGATCACTAATATCCGGATATTCCATGACAATGGCGAAACAGAATATCTCTCTTCGAGCTGGGGGTTTATAATTTATCCCCTTGCCCCATATCACTTTATTTCATACTTAATTGTTCTCACCTAAGGTATACAAAAGGTGTTGACCATGTATATAGGTTAATTAAGCTTTTTCATATCTTTCTTGGCACCTAAGTTATCATATCTAAAGGGATTTAAATAAATGCTACATGCATAAATTGTTACACCTAGCAATCCTTTACTTTTGTCATCTCACATACAAATCATATTACAAAATAATAACCAACATGATTAATACATATTCCCCAACAACAATACACAAAGCTTATTACAATATGACATAGATAACCCCTATGCTCACATCAAATATAAACGCAACATATCATGCTTCAAATGTCAGTAACATATACATCATGTCATAATATATCAAATAACAACAAGTAGCATATCATGCAATAATGTCTACGTCGGCCTTTTGCCTCGAGATGTACCCATCTCATAAGTCTCAGCACCTGAAAAATGTTCCCCAAACGGGATAAGATGATAATCTCAGTAAACTAGGGTTCTCGAAGGATTACTCCGCCCCAAGTTCACTTACAGGTATAATAAGTGCAACAGAATAATAAAATGCATAATGCTGGATATATAGCATGTAACATGTGCAATATCAATATATACTGGGCAGAGAATAAAGAATGCATTACACACGTCTACAAAATACCAAATATATAAGGATTCCCCCTCATACCCTACACTCAGGCATTGCCATCTCGTGTAGGTATACACTATCACACATGCATATATATCAACACATTATGCTACAAATCATTTTAAAAAATGTCAGATATATTTATCACTACATAAAACATTTTCCAAAAACATATCATGCACATAAATCAACCTCCCATGGAGTTTGGTGGAACAAACATGGATTAATCCTGAAACCGAAAGCTCACTTTTATCTACAACATACTCCAATGTACTCTTAGTATTCACATGGCCACAACTATAGGCCCTCATAAAATCACAACCTATTTCAAAGATGTAAAGGCAATTAGCAAATATACTAGTCTACCACATTTATTTCAATCTTATCTTTTTCCATTTATAACACTTTGAGGCTTTTTCCAAAATCATAAGCATTGATTACTTAGTTTATGACTTAGACATATTTTACCAAGGTCCACATTGATCTCCTCAGGGTCCTAAATCATTAACAAGGGTTCACGAGTCCTTCCATTGAAGAATTCCAAGAAATGGGTTCCCTTGTCCGGCTAGACACTAAACCATGTTTACCATTTTTAAAACTGGTGTTGTATACCTTTACCAAAATTTCTAAGATTATAATGTGTTAGACTAGATATCTCAAGCTTTTCAACGATATATTATATGTCTCAATTGGAGTTGTATAACTCCGGTTATGTCTTTCGCAAAGTGACTGTTGCAAACTAAATTTTCAACAGCTAGGTCGCGACTTCAAACTTAAACTGCGATCAATCCACTTATCCAATGGATCTGAAATTTTACAGGGTTGTAGCCTTATGTGTTAGCTTCAAATAGGTCCAAGCTCACTCAATTTAGAGCTTTATAGCTCGAGATATTGTATTTTTACTAAAACAGGTTCGCTGCAATATCCGGATATTGCGCTGTTCATATCCGGATATTAGTGCATAGTCAGATATTCTACTATTCTTATCCGGATATTTGTCACATAACAACAATTTTTGGTCTAGAAGCTCATTTTTCACAAATTAATCCAATAAAGCATCAATTTTAAGGTTCACAAAAGTTCAAACTACCATTTTATACATGTTTATACTAATCATCATCTGGTCCATTAAGTTTTTCTCTTTTTAAATGCCCAAAGCTCATTCTTTCCATAAAAACACAAAGGGAAGTGTTGAGATATATATCCTTACGCTTTGAAACAACAAAAAGGAAGGGACTTTAAGGTTTAACTCCACTCCCAAACACTGGCAATAGGGATGCACAAACTTGGCTTGGTAAAACTTGGTGCTTTCTTCACAAAGGAGGTTTCTTGATGGTCAATGGTAGGTGTAAGTGTTTCAAACTAACAAGATGATGAAATGGTAGCTCTTAACTCTGAAAACAGCAGCTTGAAACCCCAAATGATAGGCTTTTCTCGTCCCCTATGTTTGCTCTCAAGTGTTTGTCAATGTTCAATGGTGGAAAGGTGTGTAAAGGTGGTGTCTTGGTGACTTCCTTGGAGGAGAAGTCATGGAACCATGATGAAGAGAAGATGGCAGCAATGAGAGAAATGTGAAGAAAGAGTCTACATAGAGAATAAGAAATGAGAGTGAGAGAGTAGGTTTAGTCTATTTAGGACTAGTGGTGTGCATGGAACGGTTCATAACCGATTTTGACAAAAATCGAACTGAACCGATTTTCTTTTTTTAAAATTGAATTTTATTTATCCAAATCGATTTGAAACCGGTTCCAAAACCCGTTTATGGTTCAAAATCGATTTTGATTTAAAATCAATCAAAATCAAAATCGGTTTTGAACCGGTTTTAATTCAAAACCGATTTTAAATCAAAATCGGTTATGAACCATAAACCGATTATTAAGTTCAAAACTGATTTTATAACAACTTCAAAACCAATTTTTGATGAGTTGTGCTATTTTTTTTGAAATAAAATAAAAAATACCTTTATTATTTATTTATTTATTTTTTGCTAAAAATATCTAGGTTATTTTGATTAAACATGAGAAGGCCCTTTATTTATTTTTTGCTAACAATATCTAGGCTATTTTGATTAAATATGAGAAGGCCCACTATTGAAGCCATCAATCATGGATTCATCCATACAGAAGTGATGCTTACAATCATGGAAATTCTTGTTTTAACCATAAATATACTCACAATAAGCAAAAACATAAAAGATAAAACTTCATTATCGATAATTTTAATAGAAACCAAACCCATCATATGAAAAACCATATTTGAGTTTTCTAGACACAAAGTGCAATTTTCTATTCTAACTCACAATTTCTCGTAAAATATTAACGAGAAAAAAAGAGGTAAACATAATAAACCCAATAAAAGTAAAAATAAAAAACCGTTAAAAAAATGGATATGATTTGGTTATTTTGGATATCCAAACTGTTGTGAAAATGGATAATCAAACCTAAACCAAAATAAAAAAATTGGATTGGTTTCTTAACCATTTTATAAAAATCGATTTTTGGAACTAGTTTGGTTCAGTTCATGGATTGGTTTGGATCATTTGATTTTTTTGAACACCCCTATTTAGGACACATTAGTTTAATTCAACTGGTATTCAACTCCTATACTCTACTCACTTAAATCTCAATTAATCTAGAACCCCAGTGTCTTATAAATTTTATGGAACACAACCCATTAATTTATTTTGAGTTTAGAGTAACTTTATATACTCGTTGTTGCCACTGCGGTACTCGTAATATTCTCATTTTTCATAGAAAAGTGATTTAATTTTAAATAATTAGAATTTCCTACTAATATTAATATAAATATCTTGTTGTCATTTTAACTCCACAACATTCATCGAATAAAAATTATTAATTTTTCCCGCTGTATTTTTACGGCGAGACACTCATTATTTACCTATAACACCTCGCAGTTCTAAATTATATATTAAAATATTAAACATTGATTAAAGGGAAGGATTAGTGAAAATCCTGAGAATTAGGTCAAAATACAAAGGAAGGGTAAAACGGTAATTAGCCAACACGCAACCTGACACGAGCTGTCGAACTCGCGCAAATTAAAAATTAATTCTTTAATTAGGGTTCAGAAAATTTGCAGTAAAGTGGAAACCCTAAGTCGTCTCTCAAGGAAATTGTTTTGGTTAAAATCGCTTATGAGAACAGAAAATTAAAAGGGGGGTTTTGGATTTTGATTCAATAATTAAAAAGGCAGAATATGTTATCAAAAAAAAAAAAAAAAAAGGCAGAATATAAATTTGGAATAAAAACTCGTAATTAAAAATTAACCAACCTAAGGTTTGGGATCCATGGACGTCTTTCCTCGGATAAGAAAATATCAGAATCTCGATTGATTTGTCAATCGGATCAGAATCCTTATTTCCAATTGACAACCCTCTCTAAGCGATCGCTTAGCATTTGATCAAAGACGATACTTCTACTTATACAATCGCAGAGTATCAGCCCGCTTGATTTAAGGTCATAGGGTCAATCAACCTAATCATCAAATCTGATGATTAATCCTTTTCCATAATCGCAATCGCGAACCTCAGATTGAATATCCACGATCGCACGATATCAATCTGAGTTGGGAGGGGAAACAAAAACTGATTTGAAATAAACGCAGACCCTCAAGGCTAATCCATGGAATCCATTACCCTTAGGTTGATTAAAAGGCTCTTAGCCTCGCATGGCTAAGGTAAACATAATTGAAATAAGAAGAAGAAGAAGAAAAAGATGAAGAACGCAAAGAACGCTTTAGAGAAAATACTTTTCTGTTGTAAGCACTCACTGCCGAAGGGTTTCCTACAGTCTCCCTTAAATAGCCGTCACGCAGGACGGCTAGGGTTTCACCGCTTCAGCCAAAACATAAAATAAAAGCTAAATAAAAAATAAAACAATAAAATAAAACATGGTCTTGGGCCCTAAACACATTGGGTCCTAATGTGAATTACAAGTCCAAACGTCAAAATAAAATTCCAACAAAACACGTCATCTTGAGATCAAGTTTCGACCATCTTCCCGTCCGAATTGGGCTTCCGTAGATGAAATAGCGATTGTATCCCTATCTGTTAGCTGCAAATAGCAACAAGAACGGAGTCAATCAGACATCTGTAGAGTGAGATATGGTCAAAATACAAAAGTAGTGTAAATCTGGAAAATTATGACGAAAATCAATTAAACCCAACTAAAATCTAGAATAGTGAATTGACCCAAAAGACCTTTATTTAATTCAAATAAATCATAAAAATACCAACCAAGAGTAATAAATAAGTGTAACAAAATATGAGTTATCAAATTCCCCCACACTTATCTTTTTGCACTCCTGGGCAAAAACAAACTAAAATTGAAAGCAAAGACTAAGATCAACCAATCCTTTCTAACAACTATGAAGCATACAGAAAATATACAAAGATCACAAGTCTTCCACAGGTAAATCAATCAGGACAGAAATTCCCTAATCTCAAATCACAAGACCTGCTAACTTCAACTGCAACTGCTAACTGCACAAAAATGGTTCCTCACAAGATGCTCTCAATTTTTCTCTCAAGTGTATCAGTTAATTCAGTATATCACTCAAATCAACTCAAGAAAATCATCCTACCATAGGCTTGCTCAAGTTCTACTTCTCCACTGCTCATAACACATGCATGCACAAATCAAGAGGGCTTTATGCAGGGTTGTAATGGGGCTGAGGTAAAGGTATGGATGAATATGGAAGAGAAAGCTAAACACCCCAGAATTTTACAAAGAGCAAAAATTAAGAACTAAACTAAGAACATAAAACAAAGATACTGAAAAGATAAACACTTTTTTTTCTTTTTTTTTTTTTTTTTTTTTTTTTTTTTTTTTTTTTTTTGTTTTTTTTTTTTTTTTTTTTTTTTGAAGAAGTAAAAACACATAGCAGAAATGAATCAGATAGTCCCCCACACTTAAACTTTTGTCCGTCTCGGGCAAACCCCCACACTTAAACACAACATCACAATGAAACCAATGCTCAGTAAAACTCCAGGGTGTGGAATTAATTGGTTTTTCACTTAGGCTTGTAATGCGGCTTAAGAAATAAAAGATATAAAGGCTCAAAGGGGCTCACCAAGGGATAATAATATAAGGGACGGCTATCTGGCTAAAGTGGGTACAGAAAAGAAAGAACGCCTCAATCATATTCATGCATGCAAGTGAAAAATGCAGTTTCAAAAAGAACAAGAGCAAGTTCTAGAGGAAAACAATCAAGAGCAGAAACACACAAGAAAGAAAGCATGGCCAGAAAATATGCCATGTATGCGGGCTCAAAACCTCACAAGGGTAAACCAAGTCATGCAATCAACAGCACAGAATCAATCAACAGGTAGTTGTAATCCAAGAATCGAGATCAAAGCCTAACAGATTGTGCTATCAAACACTGTGATCGAAGTCTACTCCATGTACCACTCAATAATTACCAGAAAGAAAAGGAAAATCTACCTATGAAAAATCATAAACTAAAAGAAAGAAAGGAAAAGAAAAATAAAAATGCAAATAACAGAAAGAAAAGAAAAAGTCAAAAACTAAAAGAAAGAAAGGAAAAGAAAAATAAAAATGCAAATAACAGAAAGAAAAGAAAAGGAGGGAAGAGAACTCCCTGAACTTCCTAAGGAGAATAAACAGCATCAAGTAGCTTGATTTCTTCCTCACTGGTTTAACACTTTCTTCAAGTAGAATACGATGCATGCACGTGGAAGGACTAATTTCTACATTATCTGCTAAAGTCCATCCAATTGCCTTCTTATTTGCTTTCAGCAGGGTTAACAGTTTATCTTCCTGCTCAGGTAGAAGGTTCTTTGCCACAATGACTGGTAGTTGCTCATTCTCTTCAAGAAATGCGTATTTCAAGTGGTCGGGCAGAACCTTCAACTCCAATTTCGGAGGCTGCTCAATGGATGGAAGATGTGTAGTTGGTGGTGCAAATTCTGCAGAAAACAAGTCAGCAGCAATGCCTGTAAACAAATTCTCAAAAACAGAATTATGATCATCAATAATATCAGCAGGCAATTCAGAAAATGCAGATTCACACTCAGAATCAGAATCATCAATCAGTGCATCATTGAAACCAGAAAGATGAGATGCTATTTCAGCACACGCAATGCACTCTTGACTATCACCACAACCACAGAAATCAAAATCAGTAGATGAAAAGTCAGAAAAATCAGCAAGGAATTCAGCAGAAACATCCTCAACAACTTTGTCTATCACATCAATGCAGAAAACAGAATGCTCAGATGTATTAGTGCTCTAGTTCTTGGAGCTAGTGTCACTTCCCTTAGATGACTCAGCAGCAGTGGGGTTTGGCTCCTCCATATGCTTGCCAGACCGCATAGTAATAGCACTCACATTTCCGCTTCCTTTTGGATTTGGAACTGTTTGGGATGGAAGGGAGCTGCCACTTGCTTGTTGATTTTGACTCATTGACGTTGCAAGTTGGTTAATCTGTGTTTGCAGATTCTGGAGGGAAAAATCAGTAATCTGCTGGAACTGCAGATTGTTAGTTGCCATCTGCTTCACTAAATCCTCCAAAGAAGGGCCATTGCTACTAGCTTGCTGCTGCACTAGTGGCTGTTGCATTTGCTGCTGCTGCATTGGCTGTGGAGGTGCAAATTGGTGAAAATTTTGCCTCTGTTGTGAAGGTACAAACTGCTGCCTCTGCTGGAATGGTGCACTTTGCTGATTCTGGCTCCATTTGAGATTGGGATGATTTTTCCAGCCAGGATTATATATATTGTAGAAGGGATTATTTTGCTGCTGGTACTGTGGCTTTCCAGGAAAAACTGTAGCAACAGACTGATCAACTTGGAAACCGCTGTCTGGAAAGGAAGGACAAGCATCTGTAGGGTGAAAAATTGGATACATAGCAAACAGAAGCAAAAATAAACCTACTAAAAATACTAAATGAACTCAGAATGATATGAGACCAACTGTCCTAAATTCTAAATGACCCTACGGACTCAAAAATCAAATAAATTTTTTTCGAAAAACAAAATAAAATAGTAAACAAAGGAATTTGGCAAAACCAGGGCCTGATTCATGAGGCAAGGCCTCATGACTTTTGATAGGGATGATAGTTTCCTTCAGCTCACCAATTTTCAGAGCGATCAGAGCAAGTTGAACAAGTTCAGAAATACCCGATACGTCCTGGAACCAATCGCTCAAACTGAAGTTTTACCGATTTCCCCAATTTTTTTATTTTTTTTTGATTGATTTTTTTTTTGATTGACTTTTTTTTTTGATTGATTTTTTTTCAAAAACAAAAATTAAAGAAAAAGAAGATGAAGATGAAAAAGAAGATGATCAAGAATCAGAAAACGATTTAGACCGATACAATTTCCCCGGCAACGCGCGCCAAATTTGACACGAGCTGTCGAACTCGCGCAAATTAAAAATTAATTCTTTAATTAGGGTTCAGAAAATTTGCAGTAAAGTGGAAACCCTAAGTCGTCTCTCAAGGAAATTGTTTTGGTTAAAATCGCTTATGAGAACAGAAAATTAAAAGGGGGGTTTTGGATTTTGATTCAATAATTAAAAAGGCAGAATATAAATTTGGAATAAAAATTCGTAATTAAAAATTAACCAACCTAAGGTTTGGGATCCATGGACGTCTTTCCTCGGATAAGAAAATATCAGAATCGTGATTGATTTGTCAATCGGATCAGAATCCTTATTTCCAATTGACAACCCTCTCTAAGCGATCGCTTAGCATTTGATCAAAGACAATGCTTCTACTCATACAATCGCAGAGTATCAGCCCGCTTGATTTAAGGTCATAGGGTCAATCAACCTAATCATCAAATCTGATGATTAATCCTTTTCCATAATCGCAATCGCGAACCTCAGATTGAATATCCACGATCGCACGATATCAATCTGAGTTGGGAGGGGAAACAAAAACTGATTTGAAATAAACGCAGACCCTCAAGGCTAATCCATGGAATCCATTACCCTTAGGTTGATTAAAAGGCTCTTAGCCTCGCATGGCTAAGGTAAACATAATTGAAATAAGAAGAAGAAGAAGAAAAAGATGAAGAACGCGAAGAACGCTTCAGAGAAAATACCTTTCTGTTGTAAGCACTCAGTGCCGAAGGGTTTCCTACAGTCTCCCTTAAATAGCCGTCACGCAGGACGGCTAGGGTTTCACCGCTTCAGCCAAAACATAAAATAAAAGCTAAATAAAAAATAAAACAATAAAATAAAACATGATCTTGGGCCCTAAACACATTGGGTCCTAATGTGAATTACAAGTCCAAACGTCAAAATAAAATTCCAACAAAACACGTCATCTTGAGATCAAGTTTCGAACATCTTCCCGTCCGTATTGGGCTTCCGTAGATGAAATAGCGATTGTATCCCTATCTGTTAGCTGCAAATAGCAACAAGAACAGAGTCAATCAGACATCTGTAGAGTGAGATATGGTCAAAATACAAAAGTAGTGTAAATCTGGAAAATTATGACGAAAATCAATTAAACCCAACTAAAATCTAGAATAGTGAATTGACCCAAAAGACCTTGATTTAATTCAAATAAATCATAAAAATACCAACCAAGAGTAATAAATAAGTGTAACAAAATATGAGTTATCACAACCCTAGGAAGATAAAAATTGAGTAGAAGGTCTCAGATGATAAAAATAACCTGGAAATGGATTCAGAACGAAAAATTGAGTGGTTAGGAAAGTTTCAGAAAATTCAGTGAATAGTGTTTTTACCGGGTAAAAATACCGCAGTACGATTGCACCGTAAAGCGTACCGATTGAGTTTTGAGCTCTAGGTTTTAATACAAGTTATAAATGGTTTATAGAACTAGGGAATATGATTCATGATGAAATTTGATGGAAATAAGTAAGTTTGGAGAAGTATGCCTACGACGCGCGCAACAGCTTAAAACAACATTTTCTCCGAACGACTGGAAAACTCCGTATTCATCTGATCAAGGGTAATTAAAGGACACTGGTTAATGTTAAAAATTAGAGTTTCTAAGTGAATTTAAGGACGTTTAGTGAAATCAGAGGGAAAATTCAAATGAGTTTGAAATCGCGTGAGGTGGCGGTGGGGCCCACCTCACTTAAAAATCACTTAGCCACCTAAGCCCCCTCACTATTCATCATCTCTCCCTCCCCTCCCTTGTGAGCAACCCGCAGCCCCCTCCCCCAAAGAACCCCATTTTCTTTCAATTTTCATCTTCTCCTAACTTCACCAATACTTAACCAAATCAATTGATTCTTGTCTTGAAATTTGTTGGAAATCACGTTCCAAGCACATTGGTGGTATCCATTAGCCTTGAAACCCTCTTATTTGTGAGAAATAAGCAAAAATCAGTCACGAATTTCTTGGGATTTTTGGTGTTCATGGAGTTGTTTGGAGCTCCAGTGGTTTATGATGTCTTGGAGGAGCCTTGTGCCTAGCTTTTGAGTAAGTTTCTTCATCATTTTAATGGTTTAATCTTTGGATTTATTTCATGAACCCTAAAAGGGGTTTTGTTAATTTGTGTTGTTAGAGAGCTCAAATGGAAAATGTTTGTACATGAATATGTCTTAGAATAATGTGTAGGAGCCATAAATGCAACAAAAATTATTGGTGGAAAATATGATTTTTAACTTAGAAAAATTTGATGGTGTCATGACTTTGTGTTTGAGATTATTGTTAGGATTGTGTAATTGGATTATCGGAGGTGTATATGAGTTAATAATGGGATGATAGGATGTATTGCATTGCTAAATTTAATTGAATGGTCATTGGTGTGGCACTTGATGCAGGGGAGGATTTTTGGCGTTTTCGTATTTTGACAGATTTGTCGTGTATTGATGGTTCATACATGGTTGTTGTAGGTTGCCGTACGTAGATTTGAAACCCGAACCGTGAGTTCAGTGGATTGCCCTTGGTCCCGGACCAAGTGGGATTGAGGTGAGGAATTGGAACCATGCTTGGATAATTGGTAACTTGCATGTGTTTGTATGAATTGTAAGTAATTGAGAATGTCCTCTGTGTAGGCATTTCCGTTATGTAACGAGCTCAGAGAACATATTACAGGGAGCTAAGTGGAGAGGACTATGCAGGTAACCTCTTGGTACTGGGGCTTGATCCCCTTGTGTGTTCCACCATGCCCGTTGAGGGTGATGGTAGGAAGTGTATGTAAGTAATGTAGAATAACATGATCATGCATTTAGTATGTATGTTGGTACATAGGATGTACCGAGTCTCTGGCCAGTAGACAGTTTGTCTTCGGGCGTTACAGACTTCCACTGGATAGGTCTCCGAGAGGGAGTTCCAGTTGGCCTAGGGTCGCGGTGTGTGACCCGGATAGGAGCACACTAGGAAGTCTCGGGTGTATATGGATGGAGGGTGCCTCGGTTGGATGTTCTAGGAACACACCTTGGTTGAGACTCGTAGGCTTATATGCCGAGCCGATAGGCTGGACGTTGCGTGGTATTGGCATTGACCATTCCAGCTTCGTCGTATTTTTTATCCCTATGATCCCCTATTTCACTAAATCCCTTGCTTTATCCCGTTTTTCAAGATGTTATTGTATGTTATTTACATGTATCGAAGTGAACCATTGGGCAGAGTATTCTCCAGAACCTCTGGGTTACTGAGATATATTCGTATATCTCACCCCGTCTTGGGGGCATTATTTCAGGAGGTAGCAGTGGTGCCGGAGCGGCGGGCAAGAAGCCCGTAGGATGACTAGATGGAGAATTATACATTTTTCTTTTTGGTGGCCATTGGGCCTAGGCTAGACTTAGGGCATGAACATTGCATATGTATTTAGGAGGAGATTCATTGTCATATTTGTTCATGTCATTTTGCCTAAGTCTAGTTGTATATGTCATTTTAAGGTTCATGCTTTATGTTGTAATTGAAGGTTATGAGTTGTAATATGTAATTGAAAAGTTGTAATTTGTACATGGATACTTGATGTAATATGTAAAAGAAACTGACCTTGAAGGTCGAGGCATGTGATAGGGAAAAACAAAATTTTTCGAGCGGAATAACACATGCCATATCAAGAAACATGCTTTAGGGCATGGATGTTACCTTGTTTGCTTTCCAAAACTGGAGGATGATCAAGATGAGGCTTGAAGATGCAAGCCCTCTGATGTTGATCCACACCACCCTTTGTCAAGACGGAAGAACTCTTCTTCAAGGCCACCAACGAAAACACCAATGGAGGCAAGCTATGCGCCCAATGTGTGAAGGAGGAGGCTAGGTCAAGATGTTTAGAAGAGTGAATATTCAGCAAGAATAGACACAAAAGTGGCGCATGGTTTTCTTTGAAAAAGGCTAGGTTATTTCGAAACTCTCTTAAAAAAAACCTCACAAAAGGAACCCACAAGGAGATGAGAGAGTGAGTTAATTAAAATCTAATTTTCTTCACTCAAATAAGGCCCTATATATAGCGCACACTAGAGGGATGAGTGGAGTTGTTGCAAAATTCAAATCTTGTCAACAACCTCCTCTCACATCCTCATGATATCAAGTGAATATCTCAACAAGAATCTGACTCAACAACCATCATATGGCCAGCCATATGGTGCGCCCCACTTGGCCTCATAACAGTCAAGATACATTGAACAGTTGCATTCAAACTTGAACCAACTGTCTCACTTATTCTCTCAACAAACCAAATCTGACTGGAGCTCATTTGGTTGATCCTATGACCATCGTCAGATACCTTAATCAGCGCCCCATATCCTCACTAGAAGATTCTCAAAGATCTCCTCTTGATATTTGGGATTTGTTCCAACAAGATCTTATCTTATCCTTTTGTTATGAAACAACTTTTCATAGCCAATTCAAATTCGAATTCAAACATTTGAATTCAAACGTTCAAATATTTAAACTTTAAATTCAAATTCAAATTCAAATTTCAAATTCAAAATTCAAATTCAAAATTCAAAATTTCAAATTTCAAATTCAAAATTCAAAATTCGAATTTCAAAATTCAAATTCAAAATTCAAAATTCAAAATTCAAAATTCAAAATTCAAAATTCAAAATTCAAAATTCAAATTCAAAATTCAAAATTTAAACATTTGATAATTAATTTAACTAATTAAATTAATTAGTAATGTCTTGGACCATCCAAGCCCATTAACTAACCATGCGCCCTTTTTCCTTTTGGTGGGCTTCCAAACTTCTTCTTGGGCTAACAACCATTATTAGGCTCAATACCTTTAATGCTATATTGTCATGACAATAAGGTGTTAGTGTGTGACCCATTAGGCCCAACATAGCCACTGACATAAATGGGCTTGGGCCCAATAAGCCCACAACCCATCTAATGACAACACAGAGCACTAGCAATGCTTCGTTGCCCCAGAGCTAGTTAGGTTAATGACATAATCATCCTATTACACATATTTGCTTGCCGTATGTATTTCCTTTCGTCTCGGTTACCTTCCCATAAAACCTAGGGTAAGGAAACGTATCAACCCTTGCGGTTTAGGGTAAGCTTTATTCAAAATAGGGAATCTTCAATTTACTGACTCTAAAGGCAGATCATCTCATGATCTCTTTTACTATGCATAGATTCCCGAGTCCCTGTAAATGTCATCCCGATTTCTCCGGTTTACAGATAACCTAATCTTTCACAGAGATCTAACGAATTCCTTCAGCTTATCACCCTAGCCCTGTGCTCTTTCAGGACAAGCCCAACAGTATACCTATGAGTCTCCACGTTTTAGGCAGACGAGGTATACAATCAAAGCATGCCTTCTAGAACACAGTCTAGGTAATAACTTCTGGTCTAAGGAAAGACATACCCAAATATAAAGAGACTACTCTAATGATACTCTCTGTGAGATTTCCTCATAGAGTCTCTTTTGTGGGTCTGTTCAGTGCGAGCTATACCGTTATAGATCCACCCACGACTTTAGCTAAGACATCTCCATATCTGTAGCTCATGAGGTCTTTACCTTCCATCTGAATACAAGTAGATAAGTCGTGCTAGTCTTACCCGAGATCACTGATCCCCATTCTAAGTGTCTCTAGACTAGGAACATAAAATTAGGAATAAACATCCAATATCCTTGAATCCTCATGATCGTGATCTCATCACAGATACTCAAGAGATACCTATTTTATTCCAAGGGGTTTATCCAGTTAACAGTAATATCGAGACAAAATATGAAACAGGATAAAGAATGCTTTTATTTATTTGCCACAATACAAAGGTCTACATCTATGTCCTTATTTAATCATAAGATTGTCTCTAGGACACCCAAATACTAACAATATGATGAAAGGGCAATAGGCCTATTTTAGGATTATGATTATGTGTATGTTTAGAAAATGCATGCAAATGGACATTGGTGATTGAAATGTGCTAAGTGTAATAAAGTAAGCAATATGGTATGTATTGAGTAAATTGATATAAACTGTGAAGGGTTGTAAGAGCCCCAAGGCATTGCTGGTCCTTATGTGTGCCACCCTATGATTATTAGGTATCATTTGAGGTCATAGATCACTTGTACAAATTTAGGGATTGTTGGAAAAACAAAGGAAACACTGGCGAATTTTCTAGAAATTGACAGAATTTAGGCGAACTTTGGAAGAGCATATCTCCCTCCACAGAGGTCCGATAGGGACGTCCATACGCCGTTTTGAAGGTTGAGATGTCCTCTATCTTGTGGTAAAATTTGGTAAAATTCTGGATTGGGAGTCGGCCTGTAGAAGGCAGAGAACATAGACTGCCCATTTGCTTACTGCACATGTGGCAGTTCTGGACCGACTTTGGAAAATTTATTCCCGCTTTGTTTCTTGGTAAAATTAGGTGTATGATATATCCAGACCCCATCTTTTTGGTATTCATCAATGATCACACACATACACATTTGATTTAACTTATGCCATGCACCATAAATTCTCACCAATCCAAAAAACAAATTCTGAAACATATACATTTCACAACTTAAAATAGAGGACTTTTGTTCTTTTACAACATCGTTATCATTTCTCTCCCATTATCAACATATACAAATTATTCAACACTCCATGCATTATGATACGAACCCAGGACGGGTGATGGAAGATGAGAGCAACGAAGCAGAGATGAAAGAAGATGGAATGGAGGAAGTGCAGACCGTAATACCAAGAAGAAGAAGCTGAGTCAAGATAAGATCAAGCAAATTGAAATATTACCCGATACCCACACGTGGCTAGCAGAGGACGTGGCCTTTGGACCTGAGATGGGCCAAATGAATTACGTGGCCCATTTTTAGATTCTTGCATTTTTCCATTTGGTTATTAAGGGGCTGAGGACTCCTTTAGGATTGGTTATGAACTTGTATTAACAAACTTCTTCTCTCTCTTAAAACTTCTGGAGTTGACGACATCCTCAAATTGTTGCCGGTATTACCGCCGGAGAATTGTCCTTTATTTCCAGTGAATTAATATACAGAAATCATAGAAACTTGTAGTGTCTATCATTTTGGTGCTTTCATTGAGAGCTAAACATCTGAGCGTCGGGATGGCGGAGGTAACTCGAAGTCAGGCGATGATGGAAGAATGTCTGAGGAAACTGGCGAATCATGAAGAACAATTTAATGATTATGGTAGTCTGCTGAAAGAAATGAATGTGAAATTGACATTAATGGAAGCTAAATTAGGTCAAAATAAAAAAATAGACATAAGAATGAAGGATCTTCGAATCAGGGGTTGGAGAATTTTTTTGGAAGCAATCCATTCAAATCTGTCAAAATTTGAATTCCTTGGTTCACTGGGGGAAATCCTGAGCCATGGATTCATAAGGTATGGCAATTCTATGGGTTTAATGACCTCACAGATGCAGAAAAAACTACCTTAACTTCTTTTCATATGGATGGAACGGTCGAAGAATGGTATCATTGGATGGATAGGAATGGTAGGTTGGGATCCTGGGAGACCTTTTTGATAGCGTTGCGCTCCAGATTTGGACCTTCCAAGTACCGAGATCTGAGAGGGGAACTGGGACAATTAACATAAACCTCATCAATGGAGCATTATCCGGTGCAGTTTGAGAAATTGGCTAACTAGGTAATCAGAATTGATGATATAACACTACAGAGCTGCTTTAAATCGGGCTTGAAACCTGAAATCAGGAAAGAGGTTTGTATGCATCTTCCTATGACGTTGGAGCAAGCAATTGACCTGGCCAAGTTAGTAGAAGACAAGGTGAATGATAGAAGTACAGGGAAAACTTATTACAATAGAGCTGTTGTAAATACCAGCAGTACCAATCAAGCTGGACTACTGCCAACTCCAACGAAAAACATTCCCAACAGTGGAGGGAAAGGAGGAGTACCAGGAATAAATCAACTAACACCTGCATAAATGTTAACAAGGAGGGTGTAACATCCCGTGTGCACCCGGTGTATTAAACATACATATGGCAGCTAAATCAAATGCGAAAGCTAACTTTTCTTTTCAATTATGACGTCATTATTATTAACCAAGTTGATTACTTATTTCTTTTTCAAAACATTGCCTGTACGTAAATTGCAATAAGGAACTAACTGAATAACCTCATGATATAAGTGTGTATCTAGTCACGGAACTACAACACGTAGACTGGATAATATCCTGATACATTATACAACTCATAACTAAATAAACATAACATAGTCAATGTGGCATGGACAACCCTCATGCTCATCAAATAAGTCATCATAGCGCAATCAATGTCTCAAAACAAATAACCATATACTGATATAAAAGCATAATAATATCCAAATGTCAGCACAACAGCATGCATAGTCAACTCAACTCCTGCCACTAGAGGTATCAACCCCCGAGGTAACTGTACCTGAAAATTTGCCGCAACACGGAATGAGATCTCTAAAACGAAATCTCAGTAAGACAATGGGTCCTCAAGGATCTCTCCACAACAAGCTCACTTACATGTGTAATATAAGTTCAAAAACAGCATAATAATATCATTTCTAAAATATGTGCAATGCAGCATATATCCATGTCATGTGTGTAATAATCCTATTGGCCAGAGAATAAACATGTAGGGATTACATACGTCTACAACCTACAGTACAAGGAACACCACTTGTACCTCACCCACATATTCATCATCTTGTATGTCTCTACATACTCAGGCTTACCATCTAGGTGGTACACCACATGCATATCATATGGAACTTGCATTCAATTATAACAGCTCAATAACATTTCAGTGATCATCACATCATTTCATAAAAACACAACATGCACATAAACCATCCCTCCACGAGGTATGGTGGAACCAACAATAGACAAAATCGAGGATATGAAAGCTGACCTCACAAGCTATTAATCCAAACTCAAGAGTCCACACCAGCCCAAGGTCCATAAACAGCATAATCACAATCTGTTTAGACCAGAAATCTTATCAATATGCATAATCTAGGAGTTCATCACATTACGATAACATTTCGTTTTCCGTTTCATGCCATTAGGCTTCTCCCAAAGCCATAAGCCTTAATCTAAGTGATTCAGACTTAGTTAACTTATTACAGAGGTTCAACTTAACCAGTCATGGGTCCAGAAACCCAATACACACTTCTGTTTAGACAGAACAACACGCAACTCGAAATTCCCAGAATATCCGGATATCCATATTCGGATATTCATATCCGGATATCACCAACCCCATATCCGGATATCAATATCCGGATATTATATCCAGATATTTTGCGACAGAATGCAGTTTCTGCATTTTGCGAAGATATCCCTTCAAGGTTCCATTTTTAACCCATTAAAACATCCAAGCATGCATTTTTATACCAATTTAAGTCAGTGATCATGTTGGCTACTTAATCCTCTCATTTTACATGCCAAGACTTGATATTTATTATAGAAATCAAGAGCAAAGTTGAAGGATGTATACCAAGCTTCCCAAACAGAGGAAATGCAGTGGCTTGGAGCTTCCTATGCCACTCAAAGTGCAGCTACCAAGGGACCACAAAAATGAGCAACAAGCTAGATCCTTTATCAATAAAAATGGCTTCTTGAGACAACAAGTATCAAAGAAATGGCCTCCACACAACTGCCAATGGAGTCAGCCTCCAACCCCTCACCAACAGTAGCCACACACAGAAAACAGAAGCCCATCACTCACACAATACATGCTACTATGTGTTTACAAGATTGAGGAAGAAAAACCATGGAGAAAGGTGGTCTCTTGGTGGGTTTTCATGAGAGGGGAAGGTGGTGACAAGTGAGGAACACAAAAACTCAGAATGGAGGCACGTAGAAACTGATAAGAATCAGCCTAGGATTGTGTGTAAATTAATAGTTATAGTCCAATTAAATTAATCCATCGGTATTAGTGCTAATAGCTCCGCTAATCATTTTAATCTCAAACTTCATATTCTGAACCTAGCCATTTTTCTAAGATTTATCATATTTTTGTTATAATTTTCTCAGCACTTTGTCGGTACGCATTTTTACGTAGCTGATATCAGTCCTGACGTCAGTTCTCATTATTTTGACTCCAAACTTGGTATACTCGACCTAGTTATTATTCTAGGAATATTCATGTACTTCCTATAATTTTTGGGATACTTCATCGGTACACACTTCTATCGTGGAGCAGAACCGATATCTGCACTTTTTATCAGAAAAGCGACTTTCAGCGTTAATAAGACCTTATTACCATTATTCAAGTCCTCTCATAATTATTTAAGTTCAATTATGAAATTATTTTCTAAACTCATAATTAATCATTTAAATTCCTAATTTAACGGTGCCAGGTTCTTACAGAGGGGGAAGAGATTGTTTTACAACTATGTTGAAAAGTTCCAATGGAATCATGTCTGCAAGGCCAAAATGTTTATACTGATAGTATAGGAGGATGGGGAAGAGGCTCAATTAGAAGTGCATAGTTCGGAGTTGGCCATGGAGGAGAATAATACGAAGATAGGGGGCGAAATGGATGGTATAGCAGAGATTAGCTTTCATGCTCTGGCTGGGCAACACTCTACTAGCACACTTCGAATCAAAGGGGAGATAAGCAAAGCCGAGGTACAAATATTGGTGGATGGGGATTCCACTCACAACTTTATCCAAGAGAGATTGCTGAAATTTCTTGGGTTAGGGGTTAAAGATGCCCCCAAGTTTCAAGTACTGGTGGGAAATGGAGCTGTGATGGCCTACTTAGGGGTGTGTCCTAAGGTTAGCATGCTAATCCAAGGGCATCAGTTGAACCCTGACTTGTATGTGCTACCCATCAAAGGTGCTGAAGTGGTTTTAGGAGTACAATGGTTGTCAGAATGGGGAAATGTAACCATCAATTATAGGAGTTTGACTATGAAGTTTGAGAGGGAAGGACAATGGGTGGAAATACAGGGTGAATCGAGGTTGGCTGTAAGAACCCACACCGTTAATTAAGGAAGTTAATTAATTAATTATGTGAAATTAGGAAATAATTTCATAATTGACCTTAATAATTATAAGAAGGCTTAAATAAATATAGAAAGTGATTAAGAAAGTTGAAAGTCGCTTTTCGGACGAAAAGTGCAGATATCGGTTTTGCTACTCGGTATAAATGTGTACCGATGAAGTATCCTGGAAAATTATAAAAAATATGTATATGTCACTAGAATAATACATAGGATTTGTAAAACAAGTTTCAAGTCAAAATAATGAGAACTGGTGCCAGAACTGATACTGACTATGGAAAAATGCTTACCGGAAAGGTGCTGCGAAAAATAAAATAAAAATATGACAAATCTTAGAAAAATGTGTAGGTTCAGTATCCTAAGTTTGGGATTAAAATGCTAAACGTAGCAATTAGCGCTGATATAGTGCGATTAAGACTTAAGTGACCTATATATAGCCTTGGCACATGATCCTAGGTCTATTCTTGTGCCTCCAGCGTTGGAAATTTCTGAGTTTGTGACCAGCCACCTTCTCCCCTCCATTATAGCTCCAAGTGAGCACCTTTTCACTTGGTGTCTTCACCAAAGTTGCTTATTAGAGTGTGCTCTAGCCTTGGGTGGGTAAGTGTTCAGTCATTTCTGAGTTGTGAGGGTTGTGGTGAGTGAGAAAGTTTCTGACTTGGTGGTTAGAGTTGTGAGAGCCTTTGGTGATGATTCTTTGAGCTTCAAAGAGCCATCTTTGGGTGCAAAGAACCAACCTTGGGAGTGCCATTTCGTTTGCTTTGTGAAGTCTGACTTTGGGAGCTTCAAGTGAGCTCCAAGAGCACCTTGTGTTTCTGTTTGAAGCTTGGGTAAGTTGTACCAACCATGATCATGAGTTTTAATGCTTAAAAATGGAACCTTGATGCATGTTATGATCTAAAGTTGATAACTTGGGGTTGGGTAATGTTAAACACACCTTAAATCGCATGTTTGAGATTCTGTATGCATGAAATGAACCACCTTTGGGAAGGATATCTCGCGAAATGCAGAACTGCATTCTGTCGCGAAATATCCGGATATGGATATCCGGATATTGATATCCGGATAGGGGGATCTGAATATCCGGATATTGGCAGAGAGATATCCGGATATTGATATCCGGATATGCCCCCGACAAATATCCGGATATTCTGGGTTTTCGAAGAATAGTAGCTGCACTGTTCATACAGAATGATGTTTGGGGTTTGTGGACCCTAGACTGGTTAAGTTGAGCTTCTGTATTTATTAGTTAAGTCAGAATCTAAGTGATTAAGGGCTTGTGGCTAAGTGAGAAGCCTTAAGACATGAAATGTAAAGGAAAGACGTTGTCCTTGTGTCTTATACTTGTTGAGTATGATTTTGATATGGTTGTTGGTCCAAAAAAGATTGTGATTCTGCTGTGTTTGGGCTTTGAGATTGGTTGGACTCTTGGCTTGGATTGTTAGCTTGCAAGGTAAGCTTTCGTGTCCTCGGTTTAGCCATTGTTGGTTCCACCACGTCCCATGGGGGGATGGTTTATATGCATGATGTTGTTTTCATGTATTGTTTTGATAAATGCGATTGAGCTGTTATATGCGAGTGCCTTTATGATATGAATGTGGTGTTCCACCTATACGGTAAGCCTGAGTATGTGGAGACATACAAGATGGTGAGGCTGTGGGTGAGGTGCAAGCGGTGTTCCTTGTACTTATTGTGGGGTTGTAGATGTACATCATGCATTTCTTTGGCCAGTAGAATAGTTAAAACACACATGGCATGAATATCTGTTGCACTGCATAGTTTTGGAACTTATACTGTTAAATGCTTTTGAACTTATATTGCTCGTGTAAATGAGCTTGGGGTGGAAGATCCTTGAAGACCCCTTATCTTACTGAGATTTCTTTTTAGAGATCTCACCCCACGTTTGGGGCACATATTTCAGGTTCAGGTAATGCGGGGGTTGAGACCTCTAGCGGCAGGAGGCCGGAGCATAGCTGATATTATGCTGTTATACTACTTATGTTGGATGCTGGATATTGACTGTTGCCTCTTATGCTTTTAGCTTCATGATTTTATTGTTGAGACTGCTGTGGGGCTTGTTGCCTTATTTGGGTGAGCATGGGGATTGTCCATGCCACTTTGACTTGACTTTATGCTTAGTTGTTTCTAGTTGTAATTAATAATGTATCAGGATATTGTCCGGACTACGTGTTGTATATCCGTGACTTAGATACTCACATATATGTTATAAGGTATTTCAGTTAGTTGTCTTTTGCAATTCACATACAGGCGATGTTTTATGAAATGAATTAAGTAATTCAACTTGGCTAGTGATAATGACGTCATAATTGAACAGAAAAAGATATTCTGCATTTTTAAATTAAGCGTGGCTTAATACGATGATATGATAACAAATCGGATATATACGAGGTGTTACACTTTTTCGGTACGCGTTTTAACACTGACAGTATTAGTTCTGACATCAATTCTCATTATTTTGACTTCAAAATTGTTTTACAAGTTCTATATGCACTTATTATAATTTTCCAGGATACTTCACCGGTACACATTTATACTGAGTAGCAGAACCGGTATCTGCACTTTTCGTCAGAAAAGCGACTTTCAACATTGTTAATCACTTTCTATATTTATTTAAGCCTCATAATAATTATTAGGGTCAATTATGGAATTATTTTCTAATTTCACAAAATTAATTAATTAACTTCGTTAATTAACGGTGCGGGTTCTTACATATTGCAATAACTAGGATGCTTGGTCTTGTCTTGTCTTGTGTGTTTGCTCCGTTGAGTGTTATTATGATAATGCATATGTGATCACATTGCGTGGGCCTGATCAACTCATAATTTGTGTAACTTGTGCAGAGTCATGATAATACCCAGGAGAACTCGCGAGACTACTGAGGGTCAACCCGACCCGATCCTGACTGCATTAGCTGAGATGCAGGAGGCCGCTAGATTGGCCAATGTGGCAATGAGGGACGCCGCTCGTGAGGCGAACTAGAAGGCCACGGAGGATGCTCTTGAGGCGAATCGGCTGGCGAACATGACCATGATGAGGGTCATGTTGGAGGAGATGAGGGCTGATCCTGCTGTTGGTCAGTTCCCTCCGCCACCACCTCCACCGCCTCTGCCGCCGTCGCCGTCGCCTCTGCCGCCGCCGCCTCTACCTAGTCTGCAGGACGAGAGCCAGAGCCAGATTGAGGGCACTGGTCACTTGATTGGGGTGATAGAACCCTATGTGGAGCCTGCTGAAGATAGAGATGTGATTGATCACCGGTTTAATGCTTTTCGCAAGCATAAACCACCTACCTTTGATGGATCTTACGATCCTATTGTTGCGGCTAGATGGCTATAGACACTGGATAAGATCTTTCGGGTCATGCAGTGTACAGATCTGCAGAAACTGATGTTTGCTACATATATACTGGAGGGCGATGCCCATGAGTGGTGGATGAACACCTCTCATGCTTTTGAGATGCAGGGTCATGTTATGACATGGCCATTCTTCAAGGATTGCTTTCTGGGTCGGTATTTCCCTTATGATGCTCAGGAGAGGAAGCAGGGGGAATTCGACAGGTTGGTCCAGGGCTCGTTGTCTGTTGACGAGTACCTGGCCAAGTTCAATGAGTTGGTTAAGTTCGCTCACTTTCGGATGGAGAGGCCTACTCTGATCTTCTTGGCTGCTAAGTTCCACAGGGGACTTAATGTGGATGTTGCTGGTTACCTCGCTGGTTCTGCTTCGAGAGACTTTGGGACACTGGTGCAGCAGTGTCGGGACATCGAGGACTTCTACAACTTGAGTAAGGCCAAGAGGGCCAAGATCGCTGAGACGAAGGAAACTAGTAGTTCCACTTCCTGGAAGGACAGGAAGTTTGGGAGCAAAGGCAAGGGAAATCAAATGGCGGCTCGACAAGTGCCAAATCAGTTTAAGAGGACTTCTGCTCAGGGGAGTGCAGCGAGACCTCCCGCTCCCAGATGCTCGGGGTGTGGGAAGACTCATTTTGGACCGTGCTCGTCAGGCCAATTGATATGCTTTCATTGTGGCAAGGAGGGCCACTACTTCAGAGATTGTCCATCGTCAACGGCGAGAGCTGCAGCAGTTCGAACAGTTCCATTACAGGTGGTTCCCCTTCCACCACCAGCGGCACCTGTTGTGCCACCTGCCATGGGGCGAGTTTACACTTTGGATCGGCAGCAGTCGGACCGAGCTCCGAACCTTGTCAGAGGTACTGTTTCCATTGGTGGATCTTCTATTGATGTATTGTTTGACTCTGGGGCTACGCATTCCTTTATTGCTACCCCGATTGCTGTGGGGCTTGAGTTGCCCATGTCTGTGCTTTCTCCACCGTTGCGGGTGACCACCGTCACCGGAGTAATGTGTGATTCTACCACTGTTCATCGCGATGTAGCGTTTTAGTGGGATGGTTGTGAGTTCTCGATAGATCTGATAGGGTTGCCGATGGCCAATTTGGAGATTATTCTGGGCATGGATTGGTTGTCTAGAAATTGTGCATTGATTGATTGCTGTGCCAAGTGAGTGGTGATGTCTCCGGGTGATGCCACAGCCAGTTCCTCTCCATATATATCATTGCTGCAGGCTAGGAGATCCTTGATAGCAGGGGAATTTGGATATGTCATGTTGGGAGGTTTGGTGAGTGGGTCAGAGGAGGATATCACCGGCATTCCTGTGGTGAGGGAATTCCTCGAGGTATTTCCTGAGTTTCCGCCGCAGAGGGAGATAGAGTTCTCCATTGACTTATTGCCTGGTGTGGGGCCCGTTTCATTGGCTCCATACCGGATGTCGCCACCAGAGTTGGCAGATCTGAAGAAACACATTGAGGACCTTTTGGGGAAAGGCTTCATTCGACCGAGTGTGTCTCCCTAGGGAGCACCGGTCATCTTCGTGAAGAAGAAAGATGGGACTATGCGATTATGCACCGATTACAGGTAGCTGAACAAGGTGACAATCAAGAACAAATATCCCCTTCCGTGTATTGATGATCTATTAGATCAACTGAAGGGTGCTTGTGTGTATTCGAAGATAGAACTCCGGTCCGGATACCATCAGATTCGGATGAAGCCGGAGGATGTCCCGAAGACTGCATTTCGTTCGAGATACGGTCATTATGAGTATTTGGTGATTCTTTTTGGACTCACAAATGCACCCGCAGTGTTCATGGATTACATGAACAGGATTTTCCAGCCGTACCTGGACCAGTTTGTGATCTTCTTCATTGACGACATATTGATTTACTCCAAGCCGGAGGAAGAGCATGCTGAGCACTTGAAGATTGTGTTGCAAGTGCTGAAGGAGAAAAGGCTTTATGATAAGCCTTCCAAATGTGAGTTTTGGCTCAAGTCCGAGAAGTTTCTTGGGCATGTCATTTCTGCAGAAGGAGTTGCAGTGGATCCGAACAAGATTGAGGCCGTTCTTGATTGGGAGAGGCCCAAGATGCTAACTGAAGTGAGGAGTTTTCTGGGTTTGGCAGGTTACTACCGGAGGTTCATCCAGGGATTCTGTTGGGATATTCAAGTGTGATGAGTCCCACATTGGTTGGTAATGAGCTAAGTAAAGAGTATATAAGTGGATGGACCCATGAACCCAATGCCTTAAGGTTTTGGGTTGAGACATGATGTCGGATCCACTTGCTACGGTTGATGTAGCCTTAGCTCATTGGTGGTGGTCCCCCGTCACGGGCTTCCCCCTGGACCCGCTTGACATTGGAGTTTGAGGGAACGAATTTCCCAACAGTGGTATCAGAGCCTGGTTCGTTGCTGCAAACGAATGGGGTTAGAAATCTGATATCGGATTTTCAAAAAACTGTTTTTGAAATCTTCAATTTTCGAACAAGATTCTTAAAAATTTATTCTTTATGAAAGAACTAATTTTTTGTGATTATGTGAAAGAGACATCATTTTGTGGAGACAAAGTGGCGGCCAAGAAAGTCTTGGGGCTAAGGATGGTTTTTAAATCTAGTTGGACTAGAATTGTCAAAAACCATTATTGTGATGACACCATCATAGCCGCGGCCTACATGGTGGGCAGCCGCATCACAATTTTGATTTTATGAATCTTGATCGTGTTTTGAAGATGAATTCGATAATGCTCTGCAATTGAATATTGTATTGTATGCTTCTAACCTTCTTGTAGGTGTTAGTATTTGGGTGTCCTAGAGACAATCTTATGATTAAATAAGGACATAGATGTAGACCTTTTTAATATTGTCGCAAATAAATAAAAGCACTCTTTATCTTGTTTCATAATTATGTCTCGATATTAATGTTAATATATTATGAATAACTTGATAAACCCCGTGGAATAAAATAGGTACCTCTTGAGTATCTGTGATGAGATCACAATCATGAGGATTCAAGAATACCAGATGTTTATTCCTAATTTTATGTTCATAGTCTAGAGATACTGAGAATGGGGTCAGTAATCTCGAGTAAGACTAGCACGACTTATCTAAATGTATATGGATACAAGGTATAGACCTCATGTGCTACAGATATGGAGATGTCTTAGCTAAAGTCGTGGGTGGACCTATAAGGGTATAGCTCGCACTGAAGGGACCCTCAAAGAGACTCTATGAGGAAATCTCACGGATAATATCATTAGAGTAATCTCTATATATTTGGGTATGTCTTTCCTCAGACCAGAAGTTATCACTTTGACTGTGTTCTAGAAGGCATGCCTTGATTGTATACCTCGTCTTCCTGAAACATGGAGACTCATAGGTATGCTCTTGGGCTTGTCCTGATAGGGCACATGGCTAGGGTAATAAGCTGAAGGAATTCGTCAAATCTCTGTGAAAGATTAGGTTATCCTTAAACCGGAGAAATCGGGATGACATTTACAGTGACTCGGGAATCTATGCATAGTAAAAGAGATCATAAGATGATATGCCTTTAGAGTCAGTAAATTGAAGACTCCCTATTTCATAAAAAGCTAACCCTAAACCGCAAGGGTTGATGCGTTTCCTTACCCTAGGTTTTATGGGAAGGTAATCGAGACGAAGGGACAAACATACGGCAACCAAATATGTTTAATAGGATGATCAAATCATTAATCTAACTAGTTCTGGGGCAACAAAGCATTGCTAGTGCTCTGTGTTGTCATTAGATGGGTTGTGGGCTTATTGGGTCCAAGCCCATTTATGTCAGTGGCTAAGTTGGACCTAATGGGTCACACACAAACACCTAATTGTCTAGATGCTCTAGCATTAAAGGTATTGGGCCTAATAATGGTTATTAGCCCAAGAAGTTGTTTGGAACTCCAGCTAAAAGGGTGGAGGGCGCATGGATCAATGTAATGGGCTTGGATAGTCCAAGACATTACTAATTAATTTAATTAGTTAAATTAATTATCAAACATTTAAATTTTGAATTTTGGAAATCGAAATTTGAAATTTGAAATTTGAAATTTTGAAATTTGAATTTGAATTTCGAAATTCGAATTTTGAATTTGAAATTTGAATTTTGAATTTTGAAATTTGGATTTTGAATTCGAATTTTGAAATTTGAAATTTGAAATTTGAATTTGAATTGCCTATGAAAGGTTGTTTCATAACAAAATGATAAGATGAGATCTTGTTGGAACAAATCACTAGTATCATGAGAGAATCTTTTGGACAAGATCCAAGTAGATTTTGGACATAATCCAAGGCTATATATGGCGCTGATTTGGGCTGTTGGTGAGCAAGATTTGCTCATCAAAATCAGCTTCAGAAGATTCAGTCAGTTGGGAGAAAATCTGAGTGAGTTGATTCAAATTTGAATGCAACTACTCAGATGTATCTGGTCACCTTTTTGGGCTATATGGGGCGCACCATATAGCTGATCTTATGAAGATTTCTGATCAGAATTTTGAATAGGTTTTGAACCAATTCTCAAGAGAATATTCCAGGAGCCTGTTAGCAATTTTTGAAATTAAACAGCTCCACTTCTCTCTCTCCAATTTGGCGCCTAATGATCAGATTTTTGGGAGAAAAATCTGATTGGTATTTTATTTTTAAATACTCTCCTCTTATGCGCCTAAGTGATTAGTTGTTCCTCCAAGGGTTTTTTCTGAAAAGCCTAGCCTATTCTCTCTTCTCTCCTGCGCCACTTGTGAAGCTTTCACATTGAGAGCTTCACTCTTTCAAACACTTTCACCTAGCCTCCATCTTCATACATAGAGCGCCTAGCAAGCCTCTTTGTGGTGATCATCCGGTGGCTTCACAAGAAGGAGTTCTTGCCCCTAGACGAGTGGGTGGTGTGGATCAACGTTAGAGGGTCTGAACCCTTCAGACCTGCCTTGATCATCTGGTGATTTCACGAACAAGGTAACATCATGCTTTCCTAAAGCATGATCTTGATGTGCATGTATATTCCGCAAAGAAAAATTTTGTTTTTCCCTCTTGCATGCATCGGCCTTCAAGGCCATTTCGAACTTTCAGTAGGTACTTAGATAAATGGATGGTCATGGTGCTTTGAATGTTTGATTTTATATTTTTTAATTCTTTTGGTTAAATGGGATTGTTCTGTCCCGATTTAAAATTTTGCATTTTTAAATTTTATATAATCTTGGATGTAAATTTTAAATCGAAAAGGGATGTAAGTCCATGGAGCACAAAGATATTTCGGCCAAAGAAGATGATCCGAGGATTGAAGATACTTTGGATTGAAAAACGGAAGGCACCATGATCATCCACTTACGTTTAAATTTCTAATTTATGATTTTTGAAATTATGCATGCGTGGATGTATATTTAGAAATTTGAATTTTCAAAATAACTTAAAATTTAAATTTTAAATTTCAAAGGTTTAAAATTGTTATTCGGAATTATGAATTCCGTTTATTTTGGAAATTAAAATTTGAAATTTGAAATTTGAAATTTTGAATTTTTGAATTTACGACTAGTATGCATGCTTATAGTAAACGCGATCATTCCTCGACTTGTATGCATGTTTAAACAAGCCGTTTAAAAGGAAGAACTATATGATAGTTATTATAATATGCATGGAAGATAAAGAAAAGGAATAACTAATGATGAGACTAAAATGAACCCTCAAATAAAATTATCTAGCATTTTATGATTGCCTCCCATCATCGATGATATTCAAATCCCTTCTACATAATAGTGTTCTCTAGCTCAGCTAAGACCTATCATTTAGTCGGGTAAGGGTGCCATTTGAAGTGTATGACACTTAGGATGATGGTTTATGCTAAACTAGATACATAAATTGCAGGCTCAGCCGGGTCTATGCATCTAGGGCAATGGGCCAGGTTGTTACAAAGTGATGTAACACTAAGTGACAAGGAGTTGTCAACCTGATGATCTAAGAGAAGATATGGAGATATTGTTGATAAGATCAACCCACTAGATAAGTTAGTTTTGCAGGCTCAGCCGGAGACTAATGAACCTAGTCGTTCTCTTAGCCTACTAAGGTTGTCCTTGTGAAGGATAACCCTAAATCAATCACCGAGGGTCATTGATTTTAGATAAAATAGTGGGAGGGCCATATACGTTTAAAAGTCTCCGTATTTGGTTATTATCATGAAATTCTTATGTAATTTTATCTTTATAAATTGAGTTATGGCCAGAAATTTGAATTTACGCTCTATTCTGGATACTAACAAGTTAACTAGACTAAACTTCACGGATTGGTATAGGAATGTAAAAATAGTTTTACGTTCTGAAAAGATAGCATATGTTCTGGATTCTCCTGTTCCTGTTGCCCCTGCTGAAGGGAAAAATGGGTATGACCAGTATGACTGGGAAGCTCATAGACAACATTTGGCAGACAATGAGCAGGAAATATGTATATTGCTTGCGTCTATGTCTGCGGAACTTCAGCGTCAGCATGAGCATATGGATGCTCCCTCCATAATCTTGCATCTGCAAGAGCTTTATGATAAGCAAGGGAGGGCTGAGCGTTTTGAAACCTCCAAGGAGCTGTTTGTCTGTAAGCTAGCTGAGGGTATGGCGGTTGGACCGCACATCCTCAAGATGATTGGGCTGATAGAGAAGCTTGCTTCTCTGGGTTTTATCATGGACCAAGAGTTAAGTGTTGACTTAGTCTTGCAGTCCTTGCCACCATCATTTAATGGCTTTGTGGTCAACTATCATATGAACAAGGTGGAGACAACACTCCCAGAGTTGTTGAATCTCTTGACCACTGTTGAGGGTGCTGTTAAAAGGAACATGACCCAAGCTCTTCTGATTGGCGGGCCTAAAAAGACCAAGGGTAAGGGCAAGTCTGTAGAATCAAACAAGCTCAAGCCCAGAGGTCAGCCCAAGAAGAAGAAGGGAAAGGAAAGGAGAAATCCAAGGACAATGCTAAAACTGTATGCTTCCATTGTCAGAAGGAAGGACATTGGAAGAGGAACTGCCCATCATTCCTTGTGAGCCTAGATTAGGTAATCGATCCTATCTTTGGCATTGTAGATTGGGAAACATTAATGAGATAAGACTGTCTAGACTCCATCATGATGGTTATCTGGATTCCATGGATTATGAATCCTATGGGCCTGTGAGTCTTGTTTGGCTGGTAAAATGACGAAGACCAAGGTCTAGAAACTTGCGAGTCATAGAGCCAATGAGTTACTAGAACTCATTCATTCTGATGTTTGTGGGCTCTTATCTACTCAGGCTAGAGGAAGATACTCCTACTTCATTACCTTTACTGATGATAAGTCCAGATACAGATATGTGTATCTTATGAGACACAAATCTGAGGCCTTTGAAAAGTTCAAAGAGTTTAGGAATGAAGTGGAGAAACAACTTGGCAAGATGATTAAGACACTTCGATCTGATTGGGGTGGCGAATATCTGAGTCAAGAGTTTCAGGATTATCTAAGAGAGAATGGAATTCTTTCACAGTTGACGGCTCATTACACGCCACATCAGAATGGTGTGTCAGAGAGGAGGAACCGAACCTTGTTAGACATGGTACGGTCTATGATGAGTGGTACGAAGCTCCCAAAATCATTTTGGGGATTCGCTCTGCATATGGCATTAAACCTTCTTAATAGGGTACCGTCGAAATCTGTTCTGACTACTCCATATCAGATATGGAGGGGCCAGAAACCCAACTTGAGTTATCTCAAGTTATGGGGTTGTCCAGCTTATGTCAAGACCCTAGCACTTGAAAAAGTTAGGAGCTAGAAGCACCTTGTGCTACTTTGTAGGATATCCCAAAGAAACTAAGGGATACTACTTTTACTACCCTGAGGACCAAAGAGTTATTGTGTCCAAGAATGCTACTTTTCTTGAGGAAGACCATATTTCTCAAGAAGATAGTGGGAGTAAGGTAGAACTTGAAGAAATTCAAGACCTACAAGAACAGATAAGGGAACCCGAGTCTGTTAATCAGGCGATGCCTCAACTGGAGGCAATAGACACCCAGCCCCGTAGGAGCACTAGGTTTAGTCATCCACCTGAGAGGTACGGTTTTTTGATTGAGAATCAGCAGACCGTTGAGGATGACGAGCCTGCTTCCTAAAATGAGGCAGTCAAGGATGTTGACTCCTCAAAATGGCAAGAAGCCATGGAATCCGAAATAGATTCGATGCATCAGAACAAGATATGGACCTTGATTCCACCACCTGAGGGAATAGTTCCTATTGGGTGTAAGTGGGTTTTCAAGAGAAAGATTGATGCTGATGGCAACATTGAAACCTATAAAGCTAAGTTGGTTGCGAAGGGTTACCATCAAAGGCAAGGAAATGACTTTGAGGAAACCTTCTCATCTGTTGCCATGATCAAATCTATTAGGATCATGCTAGCAATAGCCGCATATTATGATTATGAAATTTTGCAAATGGATGTCAAAACTACCTTCTTGAATGGGTTCTTGAAGGAGGAAGTATATATGACACAACCTGAAGGTTTTGAATCCAAGAGTCAAGAGCATATGGTATGCAAATTTCAAAGGTCAATATATGGGTTTAAGCAAGCTTCCAGGAGCTGGAATCTTCGTTTTGATGAAGTCGTTAAGGATAACGGTTTTATCAAGAATGAGGATGAACCTTGTGTCTACAAGAAGGTTAGTGGAAATACTGTTGTTTTCCTTGTGCTATATGTAGATGACATATTGCTCATTGGAAATGACATTCCCATGTTACAGTCCACAAAGGTTTGGTTGTCCGAGAACTTCACCATGAAGGATATGGGAGAGGCAGCCTATATACTAGGTATTAAGATCTATAGAGATAGATCCAAAAGGTTGCTGGGATTGTCCCAATCCACGTACATAGACAAGATGCTAAAGAGGTTTAGCATGGATGGGTTGAAAAGGGGTTTTCTTCCTGTCGGTCATGGCATTCATCTCTCTAAGACTATGTGTCCTAAGACACCTGTCGAAAGGGATCGCATGGAGAGGATTCCATATGCATCAGCAATTGGATCCATCATGTATGCCATGCTATGTACAAGACCAGACGTCTCTTATGCTTTGAGCATTACGAGCCAATACCAGTCTGACCCTGGAGAGAGTCACTGGACGGCCGTGAAGACAATCCTTAAGTACTTGAGAAGGACTAAGGATTTGTTTCTGGTTTATGGTGGCAGTAAAGAGCTGATAGTGAAGGGGTTCACTGATGCAAGCTTCCAGAGTGATAAAGACGACTGTAAATCTCAGTCGGGCTTTATATACACATTTAATGGTGGAGCTATTTCTTGGAAGAGTTCCAAGCAAGAGACCATGGCAGACTATACTTCTGAGGCAGAATACTTAGCGGCTTCAGAAGCGGCTAAAGAGGCAGTTTGGATCAAGAAGTTCGTTGCAGAACTTTGGAGTGGTTCCGAGCATTGTTGATCCAATACCTTTGTATTGTGACAACACTGGCGCTATAGCCCAGGGCAAGGAACCTCGGTCTCATCAAAGGTCCAAGCATGTGCTCCGAAAGTATCACCTCATCCGAGAGATTTTTGAAAGACTGGAGATAAACATGGACTACGTCCCCACTGATGATAATTTGGCCGATTCTCTGATGAAGGGTCTCTCTAAGAGAAAACATGATAATCATTATGAGTCTTTAGGTTTGACACGTCGACCTGATTGGCTCTAGGCCAAGTGGGAGATTGTTAGTATATAGGTGTCCTAGAGACAATCTGTTTTATCAGATGAACACCTTTTTCTATTTAGTATTTCATGATTAATAAATATGAGCAAACTTTTTCTTTATCATATTTATGTCTCACCAATATTTTATTGTTAATATGTGTTTAAAGATAAAGACCTTAGGAATAGAACAGGTGTTCACTCGGGGATCTATGATAGGGATCATGATCATGAGGACTCGAGGACACTGAATGTCAATTACCTAAAATATGTTCCTGGTCTTGAATCACCAAGAAAGGGTATTGGTGATTTTAATAAGACTAGTATGACATCATCTACTTGTATGGAGATACAAGGTAGGGACCTCATGGAATGCAGGCATGGTGATGCCTTAGCTGATGTCGTGGGTGGATCTGTTGGAGAACAGATAGCACTGAACTTACCCGCTTAGAGACTCCACAAGGATTCATTATAGAGAGTATCATTGGATTTGTAAAGTCTCTGAACGTTTGGTAGTGCGGATCGTCCTAGACTTAAGGATGTCATCGAATACTATGTCCTAGAGTTATACTTTGACTGTACAACTCTATCCGCCTGAAAATGGGGAGAACAGTGTACTCTTGGGTATAACTCGAATACATAATTATAGATGGACATGCCGAAAGGACTCACAATCCCCTATAAGGGATTAGTCGTTCATAAAGACCGGTAGGGCTGAGATGACTTCTAGTTGACTCGGGAATCTATGCATAGTAAGAGATCATGAAGATTCATGATCTGTCTTAGAGTCAATAGAAGAAGATTCCTAGTTCCTGTGAAATATTATATTTAGTCAATAAAGAGAAATGATACTCTATCCTTGCTCTCGACTAAATGTGAATGACGATGTGAGGGATAATGCTGGCACGGTATCCAAATCAGAAAGGTATATCACTTGATCAACTCAATTAGTTCTGAGGCTACAGAGCATTGCTAGTGTATCATGTAGTCATTAAATGGATTGAGCCTTTTAAAGGAGTTTAAATGGTTCAAGTTTATTTATGTCAGTAACTAATTGGGCCTAATGGGTCACACACAAAGGCTATTCCTTATTACAAGTTATAGCAAGTTTGGACCAATAGTGAGTTATTGGGTTGGAGTAGGTACTCAAAGCCCACTTGAACCATGCGCCCTTTTGGGGCATTAGTGGTGAAAGAGTTTTTTCCACTAATGGGCCCAAATATGATGATAGGCCAAAGAGGCCTTGGGGCATGAATCCTAGTAAGTCAAAGAGTTGACTTGACCAAAATAAGGTTTGGGCAAATTTGAAATTTGAATTTTAAAATTTGAATTTTTGAAATTTGAAATTTGAAATTTGAAATTTGAATTTGAATTTGAATTTGAAATTTGAAATTTGAATTTCGAATTTGAATTACGAACTTGGATAAGATTGAATTTATATTTGAGTTTAAATTTCAAATTGGAATTTGAAATTTGAATTTGAATTTTAAATTCTATTAGGTTAGGTTGTTGAGAATAATTTAAAATTATTTAAAGGAATAATGCAATAGAGATTGGATGAATATTCTCTCAACTACTCTTTCATTTGAATTCGGAATTTAAATGAATACCGTTGCAACAAAATTTCTGAGGAAAGGAAAGGTATTAAAGGGGGGCCTAATCAAGGAGAGAATCAAGGAAAGTCTTTCTCATCACTTTAACTTGTGCGCCTAATCATAGGAGGGGCTTATGTGGTTGATTAGTTTTTATAAAAACCTGATGCATCATCTCTCCTATGAGTGTGTAGAATTCGAAAAAGAAAAAGCTCCAACCTTGGCCGCTGCTGAAGAATGATGTCCATGAGTTTGTCCGGACTTGCCCAATCTGTCAAGTCACAAAATATCAACCATTGAGTCCAGCAGGGTTGCTCTAACCGCTTGTAACACCGAAGGCAGTGTGGGAAGATGTATCTATGGATTTCATCATTGGGCTTCCTAATTTCGAGGGAAAAACGGCGATTATGGTGGTGGTAGACCGCCTATCAAAGTATGCTCATTTTTCTGCCTTGCCAAGAAATATTACAGTAACAAAGGTCGCTTCTCTATTCATCTCAGATATTTGCCGTTATCATGGTGTCCCTCATTCCATTGTCTCAGATCGTGACAAAATTTTTATTGGCAAATTTTGGACTGAATTATCACGCTTAAGTAACACTCAGCTTCATTTTAGCACGATAAATCATCCTGAAAGTGATGGGAAGACAAAGGTTACAAATAGAGGCTTGGAGCAATATCTCAGATACTATACAATGGAGAATCCTAAGAGGTGGGTTCAGTTCTTACCATGGGCAGAATTTTCGTATAATTCTTCTTTTCATTCAGCAATTGGTTTGTCCCCTTTTCAAGTTCTATATGGGCATCTTCCTCCTCCCCTACAACCTTACCAAGGGGAATCTTCCCCGATCGAAGCTGTGGATGCTCTGTTGACCAAAAGAGATCAGATAGTACGACACATTTGTGAAACACTGCACCACACAAAGCAACGTATGAAACACTCGGCTGATAAACATAGGAGGGATGTTTAGTTCAGTGTTGGAGAGGAAGTGTTGGAGAAATTGCAACCTTACCGTCAACAGTCTCTGCACAATCAAAGCTTTTCCAAGCTGCGCTGGCGATACTATGGCCCTTTCCGATTTGTAAGCGCGTCGGCGTGGTTGCTTACCGGTTAGAGTTACCAGCTCATTCTCGCATACATCCGGTGTTTCATGTCTCTCTACTGAAACCATTTCATAAAAATCCAATTTTTCACCCATGCCCTTTACCTCTGACAGATTGGGATAACCACCCAGTCGTTTCTCTAGTGGTTTTACTCAGATCGCGAACCGTTGCTATGGGGAAGGATTTTGACATATAGGTCTTGGTCCAATGGAATGGGTTGCCTTTGGACGATGCGTCGTGGATTTTCTACTTGAAATTCCACCAAGCTTTCTGTGACTTCGATCTTGAGGGCAAGATCAATACTTGAAGGGAAAGGGGAAATGATATGAACCCAGGACAGGTGATGGAAGATGAGAGCAATGAAGCAGAGATGAAAGAAGATGGAATGGAGGAAGTGTAGACTGTAATACCAAGAAGAGGAAGCAGAGTCAAGATAAGATCAAGCAAATTGAAAGATTACCTGATACCCACACGTGGGTAGGAGAGGATGTGGCCTTTGGACCTGAGATGGGCCAAATGAATTACGTGGCCCATTTTTAGATTCTTGCATTTTTCCATTTGGTTATTAAGGGGATGAAGACTCTTTTAGGATCGGTTATGAACTTGTATTAACAAACTTCTTCTCTCTCTTAAAACTTCTGGAGTTGACGGCATCCTCGAATTGCCACCGGTATTACTGCCGGAGAATTGTCCTTTATTTCCAGTGAATTAACATACAGAAATCATAGAAACTTGTAGTGTCTATCACATTACAATCTATCAACTATTTTCAACTTGCAAGATTTTTTCCTAGGATAAAAGTGAAGCCTTTAGCAATACGGTCCACATATATTTTGCTTGAACCTAGGCTTTCACCAACCAAACTCAAGAAAAGCAAGGGAGCTTAGTGATTTACCTTGTTGGACTCCCTTCAAAGGCCGATGACTATCAAGCTCCATTTCCTTCCATGATTTAAGCCTCCATTGATTCTCCACTGTCATGATGTCTCGTTCAAATGTTAAGTTCCCTAATTTTCTAAATTACTTTCTTGTTGAACAATAGAGAGAAGATTTGCAAATGAAGGTGAGGAAGGAGTAAGGACTCACACACATGCAAAGGAAATGAGGTTGTTTACGTTGAAGGGGAAGATCGTGTGAAGGAATAGAGGGGAAAAGGGTAATGAGAAGACCGAATAGAGAGGAGGGTGGTGATTTTGGTGATATAAAGGGAGAAGGATAATGTATTAGAAAAATGATTCTGGTCAGTTAAATAATGAGCCTTTGACCCCTAGAATAGAAATAGACTTCAGCCCTTTACTTGGTTTTTCGGGTTTCTAAAATTAATTATTTCAATCCTGGTTATCAAATTTCTAATTCTGCAATTTAGATTTCGGTTATCATTTATCTCTATAATGAGTTACCATATGAAAAATGAAAGAAAATGAATATATTGATTTAGTTTTTCCACTAGAGGAGGTTACAGTATATACACATAGCTAATAAAACGAATAAAGAAGCTAATTAATTAGATGAATTCATCCTAATCAATTAAGAAGATCCTAATTGATTCTCAAGAATAAAAACTTATGTGTTTCCTAAAATACAACGATATTTGAAAATATTCTACAATACACATATAGTAGCAATCATAATGACCTTTCAACAAAAATCTTAACTCTTAAATTACATCAATGTCATTGATGTCTTATGCTTATTTGTATAATTCAACCACATAACAAACCAACTTATTATTATTAATCTGTTTACTATTTCCTTAACATTTTTATGTTGTTCAATTGTACAATACTTAAATCATCAAGTTTCTCTTTTGCGGGGAGAGTCACTCTGGCTAAATCAGTGATTGGTGCTATTCCCTCTTTTCATATGCAGAATGGTCTTCTTCCCACTTCTGTGTGTGATGAGATTGAACAGCTTCAACGGAACTTCATTTGGGGTATTAATAAAGCTCATTTAGTGGCTTGGGACACAATGTATAAGCCGAAGGAAATGGGAGGTCTTGGTATTATCAGATTGCGTACTCAAAATGAGGCTTATATTCATAAGTTGGCTTGGAAAATCTTAACTGACAAGGAGGAACTTTGGGTTAAGATTTTGAGAGCCAAATATGGCAGAGGTAAAGATTTGAGGCGTGAGATAAGCTCTAAGCCTTATGATTCTAAACTTTGGCGGGACCTTTCTAAATGTTGGAACAGTTTTTTAGCCGGTCTTCGATGGGAGGTGGGTGATGGAGAGACTATTAAATTCTGGGCGGATAATTGGTTGAATCTGGATGATAATCTTTGTAATTTAGCTCCTAATCACATTCCTGATCTGGAATTGCATAGAACCATTGCTGAGATCTTTCAGCATGGTACCTGGGATGTTCGATATTTGAAGCAATTCTTAAATGATGAGCTAATCTCTAAGGTGTTTTGCGTTCCTGTTGCTTTGGAAGATAATACTGAGGATAAGTTAGTTTGGTGTCAGAATCATGTGTCCTCTTCCTTAGTTAAGGTTGCCTACTTGAACTTGATGAATTTTCAACATGCTCAAAGGAATGTTCCCTGGAAGAAGATTTGGGACTGGAAGGGTCCAGAAAGAATCAAGACTATGATGTGGCTGGCTTTTCTTAATAAGCTTCCAGTTAGGAGTCGTACATGCAAATGGAATGGGGGTCCTAATTTTTGCATTAACTGTCCAAACAGTGAAGAAACTCTTATTCATGTCCTTAGAGATTGTTCTCAAGCCAAAAGATTGTGGATAGATTGGTTTGGTAGAAGGGTCCCCAACGATTTCTTCACATTAGACCTACAGCCTTGGCTCATCAAAAATGTGAGTAAGGGTTGGAATTATCCAATTCATGTTGATTGGAGAGATATTTTCTATACTACTTGCTGGAATCTTTGGAATTGGCGTAATCATCATATTCATGATGATAGTTTCCGAAGGCCAAGCAATGATAAGCGTGTCATTTCTGATTTTATTGCGCATTTAATTGAAGCTAGAGGTAAGAATAGAAGCATTCTTGGCAGCTTCCCTAATGCCCATCAGCCTACTAAATGGTGTCGTCCTGAACCTGGTCGGTTGAAGATTAACACAGATGGTGCTTCTTCCTTATCTAGGCAGCATGCTAGCTGTGGAGGCCTTGCTAGAGATCACAATGGTGCTTTTCTGGGTGGTTTCTCTTTCAGATTAGGTTTCTGTAATCCTCTTGATGCAGAACTCTGGGGTATCCTCAAAGGCTTAGAGCTGGCCTGGGGTACTGGTGCTAGGAGAGTGGAGTTGGAATGTGACTCAGAAATTGCTCTTAGCACTATCCAAGAAGGGAGCAATAATCACAGAAACTCTCAGGTTGTTTCCCGTATTCACAAATGGCTTGCTGAAGATTGGGATGTTCGTTGGGTCCACACTTTTCGAGAAAATAACAGATGTGCTCACTGGTTTGCTTCTAGGCATTTTGAGGATGATAATAATCTTATTGTTTATCATTCTCCTCCTTCTCCTTTGTTAGAGCTCCTTCTTCAGGATGCTTCTGTAGATCTTTTAAGTTCTCGCGTCGTGTAATTTTTGTTTTGTTTGGGGCTTTTGCCCCTCTTTATTACAAAAAAATAAAATAAAATAATATAATAATACTATAATTTTATTATATTTAATTCCATTTTTTTCATAATATTTTACTTGTAACAAACTTTAATACTCACCCTTAATTCCATTTTTTTCATTATATTTTACTTATAACAAACTTAAACACACACCCAAATTTGGGTTGTCGGCAGTTTTTGACCATCAAAATTCTATCATTTTATTGTAAAATATAATTAATTAGAACTCCCTGATTTATAAAATGTACCTAGTGCAGCTAAAACCCATGTGCGCACTTAATTGAGCAATTTCCATCCATGTCTCCTTTACTTTGCTCACGGTTTATTTTATTCTTTTGAAGAGTAGAAAATGATGGGAAATTTAGAGCAAGAGAGAAGGAGAAAGAGAAAACTCTCTACCAGAGAAAGTGATAGAGAGGGCCAGAGGAAAAGAGGGTCTGCTTTTTGGGCACTTTATCAAGTTGCAGGTTTTGGAGCATCGTGACGCGAAGGTTCCGATTATAGAGTTTTTTAAAATAAAAAAAAAAAAAAATTGGGTTAATTATTTTATATTCATAGGATTATAATATAAAATATAAGTTTCCTAAGAATATCAAAGAGGGTTGGTTTTGTTGTGTGACTCTGTATATTTAAATATAAAAATATTTATAAACATATCCACTGCTGCTTTGTAACACACTCGCAAAGCCTATCATCTTGACAGAACCAAGAAAATTTTGGTGTGGCAGGTCACGCATCCTCAGGAGCTGCCATGGGTAGGTGATATTTCTCCTGGTCTTAGCTTTCTTGTGTTCTGTTCTTAAAATTACGTTTTGTTTTTAATTTTTCTTTCTGGTTTTTGTTAATGTCTGTTTACTCAGAAATTAGGATACATGGATGTTTTATCTTTCTTTTTTTTTCCCTTTTCTTTTATTATTTGCTCTCCTTTATGTTCTTCCTCTGTTTTTGTCATATCCTCAATTGCGTGGCAAAGATATCCTGGGTTTTCTTTTTGGGGCATGATTTGGGGTGAAATTCTTTGGTTTTAACAGCGAATTTTGTTCAAGTCCTGTGATTTTTCCTTTTCTCTGTGTTTTTTTTTTTTTTTGTGCTTCTGCGTTAATGTATAAGTAGTGGTTGGTGGCTTCTTCTCTCAGTTTCTCGTCTTCTTTAACTCTCTCTTTGTCTTTCTCTTTGTGCTGATGGGTAAGTAGCTCCTTGGCCTCTTTGGTTGAATGGGCTCTGTTATATGATTCCTTCTTTACTTGGTTATTCTTGTGTTTCTGATTTCTCTCCATCCTTTCCCTGATCCTTATACTCTCTCTCTGTGCTGTAGTATTTGCACTTATGAGTTCCACTGGGTTTATCTTCTCATTGGCTAAGGGGATTCTTTTCCACTTCCATCAGTTCCACTCTCATTGGCTTTATTTGCACTTATGAGTTCCTATAGCTTTTATTTCAGGGTTCAACACGAGCTTCTCTCACTACATGGACGATGAATATGAGAAACTCTTCAGAAGAATGAACCCACCCAGGTACCTATTTTTCCCATCCTGTTTGATGAAAGAAAGCTTTTTTAACTTGAATGATTCCGTCCTCACATCTTGTATTGTTTTGTCAGAGTTGTAATTGATAATGAATCCTGCAAGAATGCGACTGTTATAAGGGTATGGCTAAGTTCTTTGTCTTCCCCTGCTTTTTGAGTTCTGCGATTCGTATTTCTTTCTATGATTCACAATTTTCCCTATCGTAATGACACTTTCATTTTTATTTTGCAGGTTGATAGTGCAAACAAGCATGGAATACTTCTTGAAGTTGTACAAATTCTCACTGATCTAAACCTTATAGTAACTAAGGCTTACATATCTTCTGATGGAGGATGGTTCATGGATGGTAATGATTTTTTCTTAGCATTATGATATGTGTATAATCTTAAGTTTTGAGAAAAGAAAAGGTTGATGTTTTTATTATGTTCTGCCAGTTTTTAATGTCATTACCCAGGATAGAAAGAAGGTTACAGATGAAGCTATTTTGGAGTACATTCGAAAGGTAAGTCTAGTTTGTTGTTCTTTACATCACTGCTTTTTGGTATGTATATTGACTTGTAGGGTTGCTGTCACTTATTGTTATCAGTCTCTTGGCCCGGAATCTTGCATTACGAGATCTGTTGGGGTCAAACAAACGATGGACCGCACTGCAATAGAGCTAATGGGAAGTGATAGGCCAGGACTGCTTTCAGAAGTGAGTGCTGTTCTAACCAATCTCAAGTGCAACATAGTGAATGCAGAGGTGTGGACTCATAATACCCGTGCAGCAGCTGTGATGCATGTAACTAATGAAGAAACAGGTTCTGCTATCACTGACCCGCAGAGGCTTTCTCTAATTAAGGAGCTTTTATGCAATGTGCTTGGTGGTGGCAACAAAATCAGGGGGGCTAGAAGTGTAGTCTCTGAAGAAGTGACACATACCGAGAGAAGGCTTCACCAGATGATGTTTGCTGATAGGGATTATGAACGAGTTGATGATGATGACTTTGTTGAGAAGAGAAGACCGGATGTGAATGTTGTGAATTGGTCTGACAAAGATTACTCAGTAGTTACTATCCAATGTAAGGATAGGGCGAAGCTTCTCTTCGACATAGTTTTTACTTTGACAGACATGCAGTATGTGGTTTTCCATGCAAGTATTGATGCTGAGGGGCCAGAAGCATATCAGGTATCCCATTTATCTCATTGGTGTGTACATATATACATGGACACAGACTTTGTATATTATTCCTTTTGCTGTTATGTGTGAGTCACATTTATGATCTTTTAAGGACATGAGGTAAATATTTTGTGGATGTGTGTATATAGGAATATTACATAAAGCACATAGATGGGTCCCCTGTAAAATCAGATGCAGAAAGACAAAGAGTGATACAGTGTCTTGAAGCTGCTATTGAGAGAAGAGTATCTGAGGTAAGGACTTGAAATTACTGAATTTATGATTTCCTGCTTTTATAGGAACTCGCCTATGGAATTATTTTTTCAATTGTTGTGTTTGTACTTTTATTATTAAGCATTATTTTTCTATTCGCTGTGGTTTATTTTTATTCTTCATTAAAATTTTGTTGAGGTTGACCTCGATCCTTTTTGTTTATATTTTCTCACATAAGTAAACTTTCTATCTGTGATAGTGATCCACAAGTTGAATTGTAGTTGGTGGACTTAGTGGCAACTTCCATGCATGCCCGCCCTCATATTATTAAGTTAGATGATTTTCTGTTTGAAGGATACAATAGACTAATTATATATATGTACCTGTGCGCGTGTTAATTGCTAAACAGTTGACCTACATTGAAAAAAGACCCATTATTTTGATGGCTTCACGATACATATTGTAAAGAGTTTTTTAATAACGCTTTCTTATTCTATTTGAGGGCGAGCCTAGTCACAGGTTCAAATCTGGAAAATAGTTTCTTTGCAAAAATGTAAGAATAAGATTACATACAAACAACTCTCACCTTTACCCTCAAGTCAAGAAGCTTTGTGTATTAGGGTTTGTCCTTTCTTCTATTTAATTATGTCTTATTATGGTGAGTATTGTCCTTCGCTGTATGATTTTGCAAATTTTGTATTCTAGTCTGAAAGTCCACTAACCTTTAGTATTTTTTTTTTATTTTTTTTTTCATTTTTTATACAAATGCCAGTCATGCATTTTTGGCTTGTTTATCCTTTCGCCGTCCATTTGGTTAATTTCCTT
This sequence comes from Gastrolobium bilobum, assembly GCF_033153095.1. Lineage (NCBI taxonomy): Eukaryota > Viridiplantae > Streptophyta > Magnoliopsida > Fabales > Fabaceae > Gastrolobium > Gastrolobium bilobum. The sequence continues at coordinate 27,441 of NW_026897034.1, read as the reverse complement.
TAATAAACAAGATTACAAGACTACTAATTTGTTTCTTCCTCATTCAGGGTTTGAAACTAGAACTCTGCACGACCGACAGAGTTGGACTTTTGTCTGATGTGACACGTATAATCCGTGAGAACAGCCTCACAGTTACAAGGGCAGAAGTGACAACCAAAGGGGGCAAAGCTGTGAACACCTTCTATGTAGGAGGGGCTTCAGGTTTCCCTATTGATTCCAAGATCATAGAATCCATTCGCCAGGCAATTGGCAACACTATACTTAAAGTTAAGGGAAGGCCTGAAGAGTTGAAACCTGCTCATCAGGATTCTCCAACAAGATTCCTCTTTAGTGGTCTTTTCAAATCCAGATCCTTTGTCAACTTCGGATTGGTCAAGTCTTATTCTTGAGAATGTGAATTATAATGTGCTTTACTTTCTTCTTGTACAGGAAAAGTGATGAAGATGCAAACCTCTATACTGTCACATATTCACCTTAGAGGAAGCGTGTCTTTAGCATAGGAAGTAGGAACACTACAATAGCTTGAAAACATTGAATCCTTAGATAAATTGCCATTATGTATCCAATCATGAGTTGGAACGATGAAATCAAAAGGAACCTTAATTGGGCAACGCCCTTGAATTGTCAATATTTGCATATAAAATTTCTCAACTTTGATTTAATTTTCTCGTGTTTCTTTCTTGTATTCAACGACCATTTTTTTTTCTTTTCTTTGGGTAATATAATATTATTATTATGTCAAAAAGGTTTTTTTTTTATAGAGAATCTCATCCTGCGGTGTCGTTACATTTATTTTTTTCAAAAAAAAAAAATTTAGCATAAACTTTTCCTTTTTTTTTTTTTATTTACCAGTGATTGTTTAGAATAATCTTAATCATAAACTTAATTATTAATCATGAGTTATTAATCATGAGGTTGTTTACTAAACTAAAATCCAACTAGGGTTTTTCTTTATTTTATTTAAATTTTTTTTTTTACTAGTTTAGAGTTGAATTTGTCAAGCAAAAATATATGCGATTCAGGCAATGGTGTAACACCACGTGGATTAACGCCTTAACTTCCTGGAATCATGAGTCCGGCATATAGAAGTCTCACATAATTTACAATCCATACATTACATAATAATATAACACATTACATCACATATCACATCACATATCACATCACAACATATCGTATCCAAATACATTATATCATAACATATGCATGAGCTACATGAATGCAACTATACTACTATCTAACCCATATTCACACAATCACAAACCAAAGTCCTACTGGACAATGATGGAACAACATAGGTAAGAAAAATCCTAAACCAAGAGCTTACCTCTCGAAGCATTTATATCACGCTTACTTGACAGACAAGAAAGCTATTCCAAATCCTCTGAACTTTGATCTTGGTCCATAATATCACCTAATTCACATCATAATACTTTACTTGTTAACTTAACATACTTAACAATTTCATTATTGACAATTCATGCCCATACCACAAGTACGACCTAATAACCCTTAACTTGACATTTGTTCATGATCTGACCAATGCAATATGGGCTGGCCAAAGTGTATCGGGCTAAATCACACACGGTTGAAGTGAGAAGGCTTTTGGGTTATCTTTTTCCTGGGCTGGAGGTTGTTGATGATGATGTGAGGACTTTGATTCTCCTTCAGCGCGATGATCCTGACTGGGGGAGGTACCTGCAATGACACTCTGACGCTCAAGTCATTATCAATGTCAGATTTATGTGTATTCTTACAGAATTAGATTGTTATACCTGGGCATGTACCATTTGTTTATATAGTGGTTTTGATGCCGCCTTAGGAAGGCGATATGACCTCTGATTGGCTGTTTATGGGCTACAGGTTCAGCTGGGGCTTCCATAGCCTTATCTCATTATGTCAGGCTATCTTGGTAGAGTGGTGGCAAGCTGGTATTGTCTTCTGTTTATTTGTTCAATGGCGCGGTGGATCTTTATAGTTCTTGTGATTGCTTCCTTATCTTTGAAGTTATGCTGAAGGGCGGTTTGGGCACGATGGTAACATCGCACCCTCTAATGCGCAATTGATGACATCGTGCCTCATTCTGGGCCTGATGGGTTTGGGCCTTGTTCTATGAATTTTGGCCTTTGATGGGCCTATCATATTTTATCCAAATCAGTTGCGCCCTAGCTCGTAGCTTTGGTATTTACAAAGCTGGGAGATATATATATTTTCCAGGGCGGTAAGTCTTTGGCGCGCTCACTTGATGTCGCCCATGTTATGCCGAAGAATCATCTTTACTTACCGCTTAGAAAGGTTGATTAGATATTTAACTGTCAGAGGCATTAAATGCCACCATAATTACATGGGTGTATTAGTGACTAACGTGGGACATTTTAGAATCTAATCCATTTACCTTCTGCCCACGTGCCCTCCTTCTAATCCGCTTAACTCAACACATTTTAACCCTTTGGCTTTCCTTGTGGTGACTTTTCATATTTGTACTGAGCTTTTGAATTTGGAGGGAAGTTCATTCCTAAGTATCAACCTCTTCCAAAAAGGTTTTCTTCTCTAGTGTTCTTTTGCCAGTGATCGTTTTCGATGTGTTGACACGTCTTGCTTCCACTCTCATTTCGTTGAAGTATAAAACTCAAGTATGTTTCTACCTTTTTTAATTCCTCGTGTTCTTGTTTTATGGTTGTGTTTTTCTTGTATTTGAGCTTGCACATGTCTGATAATTGCAAACTTTTGAATTTTATCAGAACGACCGAACGGTCTGGTTCTACCAGTCCTCTACCCAGGTCTTTACCTAGGTCAAGATAATTAGGAACTAGGGAATCGTGACTAACTGGTAAATGTGCTGCCCCCTGGAAGAAAGTGAAATTGAGTGATAAATGTTCTTCTTCTTTTCGATGTTTCGAAATTGGTTCCACGTCCCGAAAACCTAATCGTGGGATAACCAGATCCTTGTCGCAATAGAGTTCGTCTCTTTTTCAAAAAAATCTTCCTATTATGGTGAATCCTATTTTAATATCAAGTGATTCCACTTCGAATTCTGGTTTTGGTTATAAGTTCGTTAATGCCCTAGACTCTGAATCTTCCCCTTCAATTTCATCGCGCAATACTTCGTCGTCTATCGCGCGAGATCAGTCAAACCAAAGGAGTCCAAGTCCTTTGCCTTTAAATGTTATTTACCCAGCTGGGTACCCGTATAAGAAACGAAATTTTGACAACTTTAAATCTGCATTTGCTAGTTCCTCGTCGACTTCTTCTAGCTCTACTAATTCCTCCTCCTCTGAACTAGATTTGATCTCGCCTCAAATTAAAGAAATCATGGTTAGGCGCGGTGCAACTGATAAAAAGAAGCAAAAGCATGATCCTAAGGCAACTGGATCAGGTAAAAGTGGTATTCGAGATGAAGAGGCTTTAGATTGAGTGTCCAACATTGTTTTAGGCACTGTCTGTATATATAGTTCACCAGAAGAGTTGGAAGAATTGAAGGTTGCCATCTATCTTACCCCAAACAGATCACAAGATGAAAAGTGGGAGTTAGATGTCGTTCCCTTAAACGAACGAGTATGCTCAGCGAGCGCTGATAATTCTTCCAGACACTTCATGATGATGTATGCCTACTTCTTCCTGACGATAGGCGTGCGTCTGCCTTTTTTATCTTTTGTCTGTAAATTACTGACTCATATCAATATGGCTCTTACACAATTATCTCCAAATGCTTGGGGTTTTATTAGGGTATATGAGATGGTTTGTAAAACATATAACCTATTTCAATCCCCGGAGTCCTTCTTGTGTCTGTTTAGTGTTTTGGGACCACGTTCCAACTGGGTTTCTTTTAGGAGAAATTCCAAGCATAAATTCTGCGATTCCTATCTAAGGAAGATTAACAAATGGACCACAAATTTCTTCAAGATTTACCCAGCGAAAGGTTCCTAAGCTTTTTTTCTTAAAAGAAGAAAACAATACTCCTATCTTCCCTCTATATTGGACACAACACCCTTCAGAGGATCATAAGTTGAACTATAATTTTGATGATTTGAATGATTGCGAACAGCATACAGTTACCCCGTTATGTAATATAGCACGAGAAGTTTCTGATTCCGGTTACTTGAGTACTAATAAACCTTTGGTTTACCATGTTTTTAGGCTAGATTATATAAGAGTTATGTAGTAGAATGCATGGAATTCAAGGTTTTACAACATATAAGTCATAAGATAGGAAATTGAGCTGACGTTTTGATGTTATTTGCAATTTGAAGGTAAAACCACAAAGATTTGGTGCTAAAATTGCTAAAGAAATCATGACGAAGAAGTAGCGGCTCAATATGGAACCAAAGGAAGCCAAAATATTACAATTCAAGTGCCAGAAGAGCACGCTCAAGCGCACAGATGCACGCTCAAGCGCCCAAGAAGACAAGAATTTATCCTCGAGGAGCACGCTCGAGCGCTCGAGCGCGTGAGGGCAGGCAGAATAGCAAATTGCAGGCACTTAAGCACGCTCAAGCGGCCAACAGAGCGCTTGATCGCCCAAGCACATTCTAGACAACAAAGATTTACCAAGATTTGCTGAGATTTTCCAATGAAGATCAGATTTTGATATCCGGAATTAAAATGGAAACATATCGACTCCGATTTAAAGAGATTCATGGAAGATTGAAGCAAGATTATAACAACATTCAAAGTCTTAAATCTGTCACCAATCTACAAGATCTTAAACGCAAAAGGAAATAATTATAAAATCAATTACAAATCTGATATGGATACGGTGAGAGACGCAATGAAGGATGTGGCTTTGAAGATTATAAATAGGGAGCTGAGGGTCAGACCAATTCACCAATTCACAAGTCCAGAGAATCAGATAGAGACCTGAAGGAGGAATCCTTTTGCGAAGCGCTGGAACACTGAGGAACCAAGTCAACATCACACCAATGGAGGCTTGGGAACTATTTTCTTTCTTATTGCTTTTGAATTCAGTATGCTAGGCTAAGTTTTTCTGTAGTTAGGGGTAGATGGAACCCAATTGAATCCTTATGTTTATGAATTAAATTGTTCTTGAATTCTTTTCTTTTTATAATTGAATAAATTTATCCGTCTTTAATGATTTCTATGAGTTTCCTCCTTATAGATTGATTTTGGGGAATTGTATGACAATAGGGATGTTGGTGCATGAACCCTGACTTGATAAATTTATCATAATCCTTGTGATCTAGGGATAGACATAGGGCAATTGTGCAATCTTTAAATTCTTGATCTTAATGCATGTTTTCTTGGGGAATAATCGGGGAACTAGAGTTCTTTCAAGATCACATAGATTTAGGGTAACAAGGAATTGAGCCCTAATTAACTTAGATATAATTGATTGACATTATATTAAGAAAATGTTCTTGACTGTTTAATTCACAACATAACGAAGATATTGGGGGAAGTCGAAACCCTAACTACGCTTGTTTTACATTCTTAATCAATCATCTTTCAATTGTCTTTTTAATTCTGAAATTTCTTTAATTACATCTCATTACTTGTCTTTAATTTTTAAGTTCCTTAATTACAATTCTCTCAAATCCAACTTTTGATTGTCCAACTAAAATGCGATTAGCGAACTAGTGCTTGAAATTCTGATCCTCGTGGGAACGATCTCGTACTCCGGTACACTTTATTACTTTACGACCAGTGCACTTGCCGAGTCGCAACAAGTTTTTGGCGCCGTTGCCGGGGATCGAATTCTTCAACATTAGAAGTAACTAATTACCTTTTAGATTGAACGTTTTAATTTTATACAGTTTAAACATTCTTCAAAAAACATTTTTTTGCAGAAAAAAAAAATTATGCATCAATTTTCTGCATATTTTAATTTTCTGCATTCTTTTTCAATTTTTTATTTTTCTGTTTTCTGTTTTTTTTAATTCCTATTTTTCTGCACATCTTTTCAATCTTAGTTTATGCAAGGTACTCTTAACCCGCGAATTTTGCAGTTTGATCCTCAGATAGAAAAGACAGAAAGGAAACTTAGGAAGGATGCAAAAGCAAAGAAAGCGAAAGAAGCAAAAAAAAAACCTCAAGTTCAACGGAACCTAAGGAGGAACCGATGGCAGAAAACAATCAACTCACTCCAAGGACCTTGGGAGATTATATGACTCCAGCCTGAGTTGCACAGACGGCGAGCATTGTTAGACCGACCATCGAAGCTAACAACTTCGAGCTGAAGCCGGTGCTGTTGCAACTGATTCAAAAAGAACAGTTCGCTGGAGGAAGCCTAGAGAAACCCTATAGTCATCTTGATGATTTCCTCCTTTACTGTGATACATTAAAAGTGAATGGAGTTTCTCGTGACGCTATCTTGCTCAGACTATTTCCATGCTCATTGAAGGATGATGCAAGAGCTTGGCTGCAGTCTCAACCTGAAGGAAGCATAACCAGTTGGGATGACCTAGCAAGGAAATTCTTGGCCAGATTTTTCTCAGCTTCAAAGATGGCAAGACTCAAAGCGGAAATCACCTCTTTTGAACAAAAAGAAAGAAAATCTTTGTACGAGGCTTGGGAACGATTCAAAGGATTACTCAGGAAGTGTCCTCAACATGGAATTGAAGCATGGGAGAAAGCAAGAATCTTTTTCCAAGGGATGATGTCCAACACAAGAACACTGGTAAATGCTGCTGTAGGAGGCTCCTTGAAAACAAAAACTCCAGAGGAAGTGCTAGAATTTTTGGAATCCTTAGCTTCTCAAGAATTTGACAATGCCCCAGTTTCACAAAGGAGAGCAGGAATTATGAAGCTCGACGGCTATGATGCAATCTAGCCCAAAATGAACAAATGTTGCAAATGCTCCCTGCAGTGCCTCCCAGAACCGAGATGTGAACTTCGGGTCCCTATCACTGATGATACTCTCGGGCACCCCGTGAAGCCTCACGATCTCGCGAACATATAGTTTGGCCAACTGCTCAGTAGTGAAGCTCACCTTCACTGGAAGAAAATGGGCAGACTTCGTCAGTCTGTCCACAATGACCCATATCGAGTCACAGCCAACCTGAGTCTTTTGCAAACCCACAACGAAATTCTCTCCCATTTCCATTCCGGAATCTCAAGAGGTTGAAGTCTACCAAACGGCTTCTGATGTTCAATCTTCACCTTCTGGCAGATCAAACACTTAGACACATACACAACTATGTCCTTCTTCATTCCTGGCCACCAGAAATTCCTGTTCAGGTCTTGGTACATCTTTGTAGCACCAGGGTGAACAGTAAACTGTCCCTTATGGGCCTCCGCCATAACCTCTTCGGTTAAAGGACCTCGAGGAATCACCACACGTTTCTGAAACAACAGAAGTCCATCCTCATTCCAAGACACACCGTCTTGGTTCTTCACGTAGTCGAGACACTCTCTGCACTTGCGCCTCGTGGATCTTCTCCATAAGCTCATTCCTGACTCTCACAGTCTCCATCTCGAGAAGTGCACCCCAAACAAGGTTGTCACCTTCAAATCTCGAAACTTCTCTATGAGGTCAAAGTCACCCATCGTCAAACTGGATAGACTCATGGATTTCTGACTCAAAGCATCAGCTACCACATTGGCCTTGCCAGGATGGTACTTCAACTCAAAGTCATAGTCCTTCAGAAATTCCATCCATCTACTCTGCCTCATGTTCAGCTCCTTCTGATCAAACAGATACTTCATGCTCTTGTGGTCACTGAACACCGCAAACTGCATACCGAACATGTAATGCCTCCAAATCTTGAAAGCAAACACAATTGCAGCCAACTCCAAATCATGAGTCGGGTAGTTCTCCTCATGAGGCTTCAACTGCCTCGAAGCAAAAGCAACAGCTCTACCAGACTGCATCAACACACAACCCAGCCCCTTTCCAGACGCATCACAGTAAAGCTCAAACTGCTCCTCAAGATCAGGAAGGACCAACACAGGTGAAATAGTCAATCTCTCCTTCAACTCCTGAAAGCACGCCTGAGTCCACACAAATGGAGTCTTCTTTCGGGTAAGGCGAGTCAAAGGGAGAACCATCGTGGAGAAACTCTTGATGAACCTCCGATAGTAACCTGCCAAACCTAAGAAGCTCCTCACCTCCGTAACTGTCTTGGGCCTCTCCTAATCCAACACGACCTCAATCTTGTTGGGATCCACTGCAACTCCATCTGCTGAAATCACATGCCCCAGAAACTTGACTGATTTGAGACAAAACTCACACTTAGAAGGCTTAGCATAAATCTTTTTCTCCTTCAGCACTTGCAGAACAATCCTCAGATGCTCCGCATGCTCCTCCTCAGTCTTGGAGTAAATCAGAATGTCGTCAATAAAGACGATCACAAACTGATCCAGATACGGCTGGAAAATCTTGTTCATATAATCCATGAACTCTGCCGGCGCATTGGTGAGTCCAAACGAGATCACCAAATACTTAAAGTGACCGTATCTCGAATGAAACGCGGTCTTAGGGACATCCTCCGGCTTCACCCGAATCTGATGGTATCCGGACCGGAGATCAATCTTGGAATACACGCAAGCACCCCTGAGCTGATCCAACAGATCATCAATCCGAGGAAGGGGATACTTGTTCTTGATCGTCACCTTGTTCAACTGCCTGTAGTCGGTGCACAATCGCATTGTCCCGTCTTTCTTCTTCACAAAGATGACTGGTACTCCCCAAGAGACACGCTCGGCCGAATGAAATCTTTCGTTGAAAGATCCTCAATATGCTTTTTCAGCTCAGCCAACTCCGGTGGTGACATCCGATATGGAGCTAATGAAATCGGCCCCACACCAAGCAACAAATCAATGGAGAACTCTATCTCCCGCTGTGGCGGAAACACAGGAATCTCCTCAGGAAACACCTCGAGGAACTCCCCCACCACAGGAATGCTAGTGATATCCTCCTGTGTCCCACTCACCAAACCTCCCAACAAGACATAACCAAATGCCCCTGCTTTCAAGGCCTTCCTAGCCTGCAGCAATGAAATATATGGCGAGGAACTAGCTGTGGAATCACACTGAGACATCACCACGCGCTTTGCACAGCAATCAATCAGTGCACAGTTTCTAGACAACCAATCCATGCCCAGAATAATTTCCAAGTTGGCCATCAGCAATCCTATCAGATCCACCGAGAACTCACGGTCGTCCCACTGAAACGCTACATCACGATGTACAGTGGTAGATTCACATATCTCTCCGGTGGCGGTAGTCACCCGCAACGGTGGAGAAAGCACATACATGGGCAACTCAAGCCGCAAAGCAATCGGGGTAGCAACAAACGAATGCGTAGCCCCGGAATCAAACAATGCATCAACAACAATACCACCAATAGACACAGTACCTCTAACAAGGTTCGAAGCGTGGTCCGACTGCTGCCTATCCAAGGTGTACACACGCCCAACAGAAGGTGGCATCGCAGGTGCCGAAGTAGAAGCCATCGGAACCATCTGCAAAGGAACTGCCTGAACAACTGCAGCTCTCGCTGTCGACAACGGACAGTATCTAGAGAAGTGGCCCTCCTTGCCACACTGGAAACAGATCAGCTGACCCGAAGCACAACGACCAGTATGCTCCTTTCCGCACCCCGCACATCTCGGAGTGGAAGGAGGCCTAGCAAAACTGCTGTGAAGCAGCCCTCTTAAACTGACCAGGCGCCTGCCTAGTCGCCAACTGTTTACCTTTGCCCTTCCCAGCAAACTTCTTGTCCTTTCAAGAAGTAGGAGCAGGAGTGGAACTAACAGTCCCCTTGGTCTCGTCGACCTTGGCCCTCTTGGCCTTGCTCGCTATGCAGACAACCTCAATGTCCTTACACTGCTGAACCAGTGTACCAAAATCCCTCGAAGCAGCTCCAGCAACATGCTCAGCAATCACCTCACTAAGTCCTCTGCGGAACTTAGCAGCCAGAAACATCAGAGTAGGAGGAACCATCCAGAAGTGCGCAAACTTCACAAGCTCATTAAACTTGGCCAGGTACTCGTCAACAGACATCGAGCCCTGAACCAATCTATCAAATTCCCCTTGCTTCCTTTCCTGCGCATTGTAGGGAAAGTACTTGCCCAAAATGCATTCCTCGAAGAATGGCCACATCATGACATGACCCTGCATCTCATAAGCACGAGAGTTGTTCGTCCACCACTTATGGGCATCGCCCTCCAGCATGTAAGTCGAGAACATCAGGTTCTGCGATTCAGTACACTGTATGACCCGGAATATCTTGTCCAGCGCCTGTAGCCATCTCGCTGCAGCAATAGGATCCAAAGACCCATCAAACACAGGTGGCTTATGCTTCCTGAAAGCATTCAGCCGGCGATCAATCACGTCACGATCCTCAACAGGCTCCACAAGGGTCTCCATCGCCTCAGCAACATGAGTAGCACTGCCAAAGTGACTCAGGCTCTCATCCTGAACACTAGGTGGAGGCGGCGGCGGCGGTGGCAGTGGAAACTGACCTACAGTGTAAGAACCCACACCGTTAATTAAGGGAATTAAGTAATTAATTATGTTAAATTCGGAAATGATTCCATAATTGATCCTAATAATTATTAAGAGGCTTTAATAATTATGATAAGTGATTCAGAATGCTGAAAGTCGCTTTTCGGAAGAAAAATGCAGATACCGGTTCTGCTAGTCGGTATAAATGCGTACCGAAAAAGTATCCCGGAAAATTATAATAAGTGCATGATAATTACTATATTAATATGTAGGACTTGTAAAACAAGTTTCAAGTCCAAATAATGAGAACTGGTGCCAGAAACTGATACTGGCTATGAAAAATGCGTACCAGAAAGGTGCTCCGAAAAATATAATAAAAATATGATAATTCTTGTAAAATTGAGTAGGTTAAGAATCCAAAGTTTGAGATTAAAATGCTAAGCGTAGCAATTAAAGTTAATACTATGTGTTTAAGTGAGTTTTGACTATAAATACTCCCATTATGGGCTTAAAACCCTAGGACCAGAATTATCTACGTGACTCACTTGGTGGCTGAGTGTTGGCTACTGTTCCATTACCTTCCCTTCATCATTTCTTGAGCTTGTGGCCATTTTCCTTCACAAATTCTTCTCCTAAACACTTGGTATGAGCGAGGATCATCCTTGGGAGTGTGTTGGTGGTCTTGTTTCTGAGTTTTGGAGTCAGTGTGAGGGAGGTTTGGTTGCTGACTTGTTGGTTTTGGGTTGAGAGAAGCCTTGTCTTGGTTTTTGGAGGTCCAAGTGGTGACCTTTGGTGTTAAAGAACCAACCTTTGTGTTGCTATTTTCGTGCACCTTGAGGGACAGTACCTTAGCACCTGATTTGGGAGCTCTAAGAGCATCCTTTTGCTGAGTTTAAGCTTAGGTAAGCTTCATCACCTTTGAACTTGAGTTTTTATGCTTAAAAATGGAACCTTGATGCATGTAATGGTTAAAAGATTATAACCTAACTTGAGGTAATGCTTAACACACTTAGAAATGCAAGCTTAAGTGTCTGAAATCAGTAAAAACCCAACCTTGGATGGATATCTTCGTGAAATGCAGAAACTGCATTCTGTCGTGAAATATCCGGATATTTGCCCGTGAAATATCCGGATATTGATATCAGGATATGGGTATCCGGATATTGATATCCGGATATGGGGATCTGGATATCCGGATATTGATATCCAGAAATTTCCAGAGAGATATCCAGATATTGGATATCCAGATATTCCCCGAGGAATATTCGGATATTCTGGGATTTCGAAGAACAGTAGCTGTGCTGTGTGTACAGTAGGCTATTGGGGGTTTGTGGACCCTAGATTGATGAAGTTGAACTTCAATAATTAATGAACTAAGTCAGAATCATGTGATTAAGGGCTTGTGGCTATGTTGGAAGCCTTAAGACGTAAATCGTTAAAGGAGAACATAGTCTTTATGTTAATGCTTTTGAGCTATGTATGTTGATACACTTGCTGGTCCTAAATCAGATTGTGATCTGCTGTGTGTTGGACTTGAGCTGTGAGGACTCTTGGCATTGGATAGTGAGCTTGCAAGGTAAGCTTTCGTGTCCTCGGTTTAGCCATGTTGTGGTTCCACCATGTCCCATGGGGGTATGGTTATATGCATGCTGTGTTACATGCTTTTGATGTTTTGGAAATGCTATTGAGCTGTTATATGCTAGTGCCTTTATGATATGCATGTGGTGTTCCACCTATACGGTAAGCCTGAGTATGTGGTACATATAAGATGGTGAGGCTGTGGGTGAGGTGCAAGCGGTGTTCCTTGTACTACGTGTGGGTAATAGACGTATTCCTACATTTCTCTGGCCAGTAGAATAATGATAAACACACATGGCATGAATATCTGTTGCACTGCATAGTTTTGGAACTGATATTGATATAGATGCTTTTAGAACTTATATTGCACATGTAAGTGAGCTTGGGGTGGAAGATCCTTGAGGACCCCTTGTCTTACTGAGATTTCTTGTTTAGAGATCTGACACGAGCTGTCGAACTCGCGCAAATTAAAAATTAATTCTTTAGTTAGGGTTCAGAAAATTTGCAGTAAAGTGGAAACCCTAAGTCGTCTCTCAAGGAAATTGTTTTGGTTAAAATCGCTTATGAGAACAGAAAATTAAAAGGGGATTTTGGATTTTGATTCAATAATTAAAAAGGCAGAATATAAATTTGGAATAAATATTCGTAATTAAAAATAACCAACCTAAGGTTTGGGTTCCATGGACGTCTTTCCTCGGATAAGAAGATATCAGAATCGTGATTGATTTGTCAATCGGATCAGAATCCTTATTTCCAATTGACAACCCTCTCTAAGCGATCGCTTAGCATTTGATCAAAGACGATGCTTCTACTCATACAATCGCAGAGTATCAGCCCGCTTGATTTAAGGTCATAGGGTCAATCAACCTAATCATCAAATCTGATGATTAATCCCTTTCCATAATTGCAATCGCGAACCTCAGATTGAATATCCACGATCGCACGATATCAATCTGAGTTGGGAAGGGAAACAAAACTGATTTGAAATAAACGCAGATCCTCAAGACCAATCCATGGAATCCATTACCCTTAGGTTGATTAAAAGGTTCTTAGCCTCGCATGGCTAAGGTAAACATAATTGAAATAAAAAGAAGAAGAAGAAGAAAAAAGATGAAGAACGCAATTGAATAAAAACTCAGAGAGAACTTCTCTGTTGTAAAAACTGACTACCAAGGGTTTCCTAGAGTCCCCTTTAAATAGCCGTCACGCAGGACGTTTAGGGTTTCATCGCTTCAGCCCAAACATAAAATAAAAAACCGAATAAAATAAAATGAAACAATAAAACTTGGCTTTGAGCCACTTAAGTAATTGGGTTTTAATTTAAATTACAAGCCCAATAGTCAAACAAAACTTCAGCAAAACGCGTCCAACTTGGTGTCCGAAATCGACCAGCTTCTAGTCAGAATTGGGCTTAGAGCTCTGCATAAGAATTGTAGCTCTCTGTGTTATCTGAAAAACCCAACAAGAACGGAGTCAATCCGACAACTATGGACCGAGATATTGCCAAAATACAGAAGTAACGTAAAGCTGAAAGATTCTGACGAAAATAAATTAAACCCAATCAAAAACTAAAAACCTAAATTAACTCTAAGAATCATTATTTTATTCAAATAAATCCTAAAAAATACTAATCAAGAGTAACAAATAAGTGTAATAAAATATGTGTTATCAAGATCTCACCCCACGTTTAGGGAATGCTTATTTCAGGGTCAGGTAATGTTGAGACCTCAGGCGGCAAGAGGCCGAAGCTAAGTTAGATATTGATGATATTATTTGCTGACTTGTTGGATGCTGGATATGCATGCTGCTTTTATGCTTTGAGCTTCATTTTTATGTTTATGATTATCATGTTGAGACGCTGTTGATTTGGTGAGCATGGGGATTGTCCATGACACATAGACTAGTTGTGTCTTAGTTTTATTTGGAGTTGTAATAATGTATCAGGATATTGTCCGGACTACGTGATTTAGATCTGTGATATAGATACTCACTTCGTTTATATATTGAGGTATTTCAGTAGATGTCTTATTGCAATTTACGTTCAGGCGATATTTTATGAAATTGATTAAGTAATCAAGTTGGTAAATGACGTCATAATCGAAAAGGAAAAGAATATTCCGCATTTTTAATTAAGCGTAGCTTAAAACGATGTAATGATAACACTACCGGATATATACGGGGTGTTACATTTTATGGTATCAGAGCAACGGTTCAAGGGAAAAGCCTGTATGTATTGCAATGATTAGGATGTTTGGTTGTGTCTGTTTCGTGTGTTTGCTCCATCGAGTGTTATTATGATAATGCATATGTGATCACATTGCGTGGGCCTGATCAACTCATAATTTGTTTAACTTGTGCAGAGTCATGGTAAGACCCGGGAGAAACCGCGAGACTTCATAGGATCGGCCCGATCCTGTCTTCGCTGCATTGGCTGAGATGCAGGCGGCCCGACAAGCCGACCAGGAGGCCATGAGAATGGCAAACCAGGCCATGTTGGACGCCGTCAGAAAGGCGAACAGGAAGGACACGGAGGACGTGTTGGAGGCCAACCGTCTGGCGAACATGACGATGTTTAGAGTCATGTTGGAGGAGATGAGAAATGGTCCTGCTGTTGACCATGTTCCTCCGCCACCACCTCCACCCAGTCTGCAGGATGACTCTCAGAGTCAGATGGGTGATGGCAGTCACCTTACGGGGGCCATGCAGACCATCCCTGTTTTGTTGAGGATCGAGATGAGATCGATCGCCGGCTGAATGCTTTCCGTAAGCATAAGCCACCTGCCTTTGATGGATCTTTTGATCCTAATGCTGCAGCGCGTTGGCTACAGGCGTTGGATAAGATATTTCGGGTCATGCAGTGCACAGATCCACAGAAGCTGATGTTCATTACTTACATGCTGGAGGGCGATGCCCATGAGTGGTGGACGAACACTTCTCACATTTACGAGATGCAGGGCCATAGGATGACGTCGCCATTGTTCGAGGATTTCTTCTTGGGTCAGTACTTTTCGTATGACGCCCAGGAGAGGCAGCAGGGAGAGTTTGACCGCTTGGTTCAGGGCTCGTTGTCTGTGGACGAGTACCTGGCCAAGTTCAACCAGTTGGTGAAGTTTTCACACTTCAGGATGGCGAGGCGTACTCCTACATTCTTGGCTGCTAAGTTCCGCAGGGGACTTAGTGAGGATATTGCTGGTTACCTTGCTGGTTCTGCTTCTAGAGACTTTGGGACACTGGTTCAGCAGTGTCGTGATATTGAGGATTTCTACAGCACAAGTAAGGCCAAGAAGGCCAAGGTTGCTGAGGCGACGAAGGTTGTAGCTAGTAGTTCCACTTCTTGGAGAGACAGGAAGTTTGGGAACAAGGGTAAAGGAAAGCAGATGGCAGCTCGGCAGGCGCCGACTCAATTCAAGAGGACTTCTGCTCAGGGGAGTGCAGCGAGACCTCCTGCTCCCAGGTGTTCGGGATGCAGGAAGACTCATTTTGGGCCGTGTTCTACCGGTCAGTTGATTTGCTTTCAGTGTGGCAAGGAGGGCCACTTCTCCAGAGACTGTCCGTTGGCGACGGCAAGGGCTACTGCAGTGCAGGCAGTGCCACTTCAGATGGTTCCCTTTCCACCTACTTCGGCACCGGCAATGCCACCATCTTCTGGGAGAGTTTATACTCTGGATCGTCAGCAGTCGGATAGAGCTCCGAACCTTATTAGAGGTACAGTTACTATTGGTGGTTCACCTGTTGATGTCTTGTTTGACTCTGGGGCTACGCATTCTTTTGTTGCAACCCCGATTGCTGTGGGGCTTTAGTTGCCTATTGATGTGCTTTCTCCACCGTTGCGGGTTACCACCGCGACCGGAGAAAAGTTTGATGCGACCACTGTTCATCACGATGTAGCGTTTCAATGGGATGGCCGTGAGTTTTCGGGAGATCTGATAGGATTGCCGATGGCCAACTTGGAGGTTATTCTGGGCATGGATTGGCTGTGCAGAAATTGTGCGATGATTGACTGTTGTGTCAAGCATGTGGTGTTGTCTCCGTGTGATTCCACAGCCAGTTCCTCGCCGTACATTTCTTTGCTGCAGGCTAGGAGAGCCTTGAGAGCTGGGGCGTTTGGTTACGTCATGTTGGGAGGTTTGGTCAGTGGGACACAGGAGGATATCACTGGCATTCCTGTGGTGAGGAAATTCCTCAAGGTGTTTCCTGAGGAGATTCCTGATTTTCTGCCACAGAGGGAGATAGAGTTCTCCATTGATCTGTTGCCTGGTGTGGGGCCTATTTCATTAGCTCCATACCGGATGTCGCCACCGGAGTTGGCAGAGCTGAAGAAGCATATTGAGGATCTTTCAGCTAAAGATTTCATTAGACCGAGTGTGTCTCCTTGGGGAGCACCGGTCATCTTTGTGAAGAAGAAGGATGGGACAATGCGATTGTGCACCGACTACAGGCAGCTTAACAAAGTGACGATCAAGAACAAGTATCCCCTCCCTCGGATTGATGATCTGTTTGATCAGCTCAGGGGTGCTTGCATTTATTCGAAGATTGATCTCCGGTCCAGATACCATCAGATTCGGGTGAAGCCGGAGGATGACCCTAAGACCGCATTTCGTTCGAGATACGGTCACTTTGAGTATTTTGTGATTCCGTTTGGACTCACCAATGCACCTGTTGTGTTCATGGATTACATGAACCAGATTTTCCAGCCGTACCTAGATCAGTTTGTGATCGTCTTCATTGACGATATTTTGATTTACTTCAAGACGGAGGAGGAGCATGTGGAGCATCTGAGGATTGTTCTGCAAGTGCTGAAGGAGAAGAAGCTGTATGCGAAGCCTTCAAAATGTGAGTTTTGGCGCAAGTCTGTGAGGTTTCTTGGTCATGTTATTTCTGCTGAAGGAGTTGCAGTGGATCCGAACAAGACCGAGGCCGTACTGGATTGGGAGAGGCCCAAGACAGTTATGGAAGTGAAGAGCTTTCTGGGTTTGGCAGGTTACTATCGGAGGTTCATCAAGGGTTTCTCCACGATGGTTCTTCCTTTGACTCGCCTTACTCGGAAGGAGACTCCATTTGTGTGGACTCACGAGTGTGAGGTTTGTTTTCAGGAGTTGAAGGAGAGACTGACTACTGCTCCTGTGTTGGTCCTTCCTGATCCTGCGCTTGAGATTGAGCTTTACACCGACGCCTCCGGGAAGGGGCTAGGTTGCGTGTTGATGCAGTTGGGCAAGGTGATTGCCTATGCTTCGAGGCAGCTGAAACCTCATGAGGAGAACTACCCTACTCATGACTTGGAGTTGGCTGCTATAGTGTTTGCTTTCAAGATTTGGAGGCATTATCTTTTTGGTTTGAGGTTTGTGGTGTTCAGTGACCACAAGAGTTTGAAGTACTTGTTCGACCAGAAGGAGTTGAACATGAGGCAGAAGAGATGGATAGAGTTCATAAAGGACTATGACTTCGAGCTGAGGTATCATCCTGGCAAGGCCAATGTGGTAGCTGATGCTTTGAGTCAGAAATCCAGTAGCTCATCCAGTTTGTTACTTGGAAACTTTGATGTGGTTGAGAAGTTTCGAAACTTGGTAATGACTGCTCTGCGTGAGGGTGTACTTCTCGAGATGGAAGCAGCAGATGTTGTGAACGAGCTGTTAGAAAAGATCAAAGAGGCACAAGTTCAGAGAGAGTGTCTGGATTATATGAAGAACAAACACGGTGTGTCTTGGAATGACGATGGACTTCTTTTGTTTCAGCAGAGGATCGTGGTTCCTTGAGATCCGTTGACCGATGAGGTTATGGCAGAGGCCCATAAGGGCCAGTTTTCTATCCACCATGGTGCTACTAAGATGTACCAAGACCTGAAGAAGAACTTCTGGTGGCCGGGCATGAAGAAAGATGTTGTTGTCTTTGTGTCCAAGTGTTTGGTTTCCAGAAGGTGAAGATTGAATATCAGAGACCGTCTGGTGAACTTCAACCTCTTGAAGTACCATAGTGGAAGTGGGAAGGTATTTCCATGAACTTCTTGGTGGGATTGCCGAAGACTCAGGCGGGTTGTGACTCTATTTGGGTCATTGTGGACAGACTGATGAAGTCTGCCCATTTTCTTCCAGTGAAGGTGAGCTTCACTACAGAGCAGTTGGCCAAGCTTTATGTTCGCGAGATTGTGAGGCTTCATGGGGTGCCCGAGAGTATCATTAGTGATAGGGACCCGAAGTTCACATCTCGGTTCTGGGAGGCGCTGCAGGAGGCTTTTGGTACGCAGTTGAGATCGAGTACCGCCTATCACCCTCAGACTGATGGACAGACTGAGAGGACCATCCAGACCTTGGAGGACATATTGCGAGCTTGCATGTTGGAGCAAGGCTCGGCATGGGATAGGCATCTTCCGTTGGTTGAGTTTTCGTACAACAACAGCTTTCATGCTAGCCTGGGCATGGCGCTCTACGAAGCACTGTATGGAAGGAGGTGTCAGACTCCTACTTGTTGGTCTGAGGTTGGGGACAAGGAGCTTTTTGGCTTGGACTTTGTCCAAGATACCACCTTGCAGATCCAGATGATCCGTGAAAATTTAAAGCAGGCGCAGAATCGCCAGAAGAGCTACTATGATGTCAAGCATCGTCCACTGGAGTTCAGTGAGGGTGAGCACGTGTTTGTGAGACTTTCACCTGTCACCGGTGTTGGTCGGGCACTCGGAGTGAGGAAGCTGAGCCCGCGATATATTGGGCAATACCAGATTCCTGGGAGAGTAGGACCTGTTGCCTACCGGCTTGCCTTGCCTCCGAACTTCGCCAACATCCACGACGTGTTTCACGTGTCTCAACTTCAGAAGTATATAGCAGATCCGTCGTACGTGGTGCAACCGGATGATGTGGAGGTTCGGGAGAACCTGAAGACTCCCGTCGGACCACTTAAGATTCTCGATCGTGGGGAGAAGCAGCTGAGGAGCAAGATCATTCCGATGGTCAAGGTGCAGTGGACCGGAAGAACTCCTGAGGAGTGTACTTGGGAGCGTGAGGACGAGCTTCTCCGGCAGTACCCCGAGTTTCGAGCAGGTATGTTTCCTGATTTTGAGGACAAAATCCTAAAAAAGTGGGGTGAATGTAAGAACCCGCACCGTTAATTAAGGAAATTAAGTAATTAATTATGTTAAATTCGGAAATGATTCCATAATTGACCCTAATAATTATTAAGAGGCTTTAATAATTATGATAAGTGATTCAGAATGCTGAAAGTCGCTTTTCGGAAGAAAAATGCAGATACTGGTTCTGCTAGTCAGTATAAATGCGTACCGAAAAAGTATCCCGCAAAATTATAATAAGTGCATGATAATTACTAGAATAATATGTAGGACTTGTAAAACGAGTTTCAAGTCCAAATAATGAGAACTGGTGCCAGAAACTGATACTGGCTATGAAAAGCGCGTACCGGAAAGGTGCTCCAAAAAATATAATAAAAATATGATAATTCTTGTAAAATTGAGTAGGTTAAGAATCCAAAGTTTGAGATTAAAATGCTAAGCGTAGAAATTAAAGTTAATACTGTGTGCTTAAGTGAGTTTTGGCTATAAATAATCCCATTATGGGCACAAAACCCTAGGACCAGAATTCTCTACGTGACTCACTTGGTGGCTGAGTGTTGGCTACTATTCCATTACCTTCCCTTCATCATTTCTTGAGCTTGTGGCCATTTTCCTTCACAAATTCTTCTCCTAAACACTTGGTATGAGTGAGGATCATCCTTGGGAGTGTGTTGGTGGTCTTGTTTCTGAGTTTTGGAGTCAGTGTAAGGGAGGTTTGGTTGCTGACTTGTTGGTTTTGGGATGAGAGAAGCCTTGTCTTGGTTTTGGGAGGTCCAAATGGTGACCTTTGGTGTTAAAGAACCAACCTTTGTGTTGCTATTTTCGTGCACATTGAGGGACAATACCTTAGCACCTGATTTGGGAGCTCCAAGAGCATCCTTTTGTTGAGTTTAAACTTGGGTAAGCTTCATCACCTTTGAACTTGAGTTTTTATGCTTAAAAATGGAACCTTGATGCATGTAATGTTTAAAAGATGATAACCTAACTTGAGGTAATGCTTAACACACTTAGAAATGCATGCTTAAGTGTCTGAAATCAGTAAAAACCCAACCTTAGATGGATATCTTCGTGAAATGCAGAAACTGCATTCTGTCATGAAATATCCGGATATTTGCTCGTGAAATATCTGGATATTGATATCCGAATATTGCCAGAGAGATATCCGCATATTCCCCGAGGAATATCCGGATATTCTGGGATTTCGAAGAACAGTAGTTGTGTTGTGTGTACAGTAGGCTATTGGGGGTTTGTGGACCCTAGATTGATGAAGTTGAACTTCTGTAATTAATGAACTAAGTCAGAATCATATGATTAAGGGCTTGTGGCTATGTTGGAAGCCTTAAGACGTATATCGTTAAAGGAGAACGTAGTCTTTATGTTAATGCTTTTGAGCTATGTATGTTGATACACTTGCTGGTCCGAAATCAGATTGTGATCTGCTGTGTGTTGAACTTGAGCTGTGAGGACTCTTGGCATTGGATAGTGAGCTTGCAAGGTAAGCTTTTGTGTCCTCAGTTTAGCCATGTTGTGGTTCCACCATGTCCCATGGGGGTATGGTTATATGCATGTTGTGTTACATGCTTTTGATGTTTTGGAAATGCTATTGAGCTGTTATATGCTAGTGCCTTTATGATATGCATGTGGTGTTCCACCTATACAGTAAGCCTGAGTATGTGGTACATACAAGATGGTGAGGCTGTGGGTGAGGTGCAAGCGGTGTTCCTTGTACTACGTGTGGGTAATAGACGTATTCCTACATTTCTCTGACCATTAGAATAGTGATAAACACACATGGCATGAATATCTGTTGCAGTGCATAGTTTTGGAACTGATATTGATATAATTGCTTTTAGAACTTATATTGCACATGTAAGTGAGCTTGGGGTGGAAGATCCTTGAGGACCCCTTGTCTTACTGAGATTTCTTGTTTAGAGATCTCACCCCACGTTTGGGGAATGCTTATTTCAGGGTCAGGTAATGTTGAGACCTCAGGCGGCAGGAGGCCGGAGCTGTGTTAGATATTGAGGATATTATTTGCTGACTTGTTGGATGCTGGATATGCATGCTGCTTTTATGCTTTGAGCTTCATTTTTATGTTTATGATTATCTTGTTGAGACGCTGTTGATTTGGTGAGCATGCGGATTGTCCATGACACATAGACTAGTTATGTCTTAGTTTTATTTGGAGTTGTAATAATGTATCAGGATATTGTCCGGACTAAGTGATGTAGATCTATGATTTAGATACTCACTTCATTTATATATTGAGGTATTTCAGTAGATGTCTTATTTTAATTTACATTCAGGCGATATTTTATGAAATTGATTAAGTAATCAAGTTGATAATGACGTCATAATCGAAAAGGAAAAGAATATTCCGCATTTTTAATTAAGCGTAGCTTAATACGATGTAATGATAACACTACCGGATATACACGGGGTGTTACATACAGCAGGACCAACCCTCATCTCCTCCAACATGACTCTCATCATCGTCATGTTCGCCATCCGGTTCGCCTCGAGGACATCCTCAGTGGTCCTCCGGTTCGCTTCACGAACCTCTTCTGCGGCTATCCGATTCGCCTCGCGAACAACGTCCATCGTTGCCGCGTTGGCCAATCTAGTGGCCTCCTGATCGGCTAACATAGCCGCCTGCATCTCAGCCAATGCAGTCAGGATAGGATCGGGTTGATCCTCAGAAGTCTCTTGTGTTCTCCCGGACCTTACCATGACTCTGCACAAGTTACACAAATTATTAGTTGATCAGGCCCACGCAATGTGATCACATATGCATTATCATAATAAAATTCGACGGAGTAAACACACAAGACAGATGCAACCAAACATCCTAACTATTGCAATACATACAGGCTTTTCCCTCGAACCATTGCTCTGATACCATAAATGTAGCACCCCGTATATATCCGGTAATGTTATCATACTATCGTATTAAGCTGCGCTTAATTAAAAATGCGAAATATCTTTTTCTTTTCAATTATGATGTCATTAATCATTATCAACTTGATTACTTAACCATTTTCAAAACATCGCCGGTATGTACATTGCAATAAACAGCTAACTGAAATACCTCATTAATTAAATAACATAAGTATGAGTCTCTAGTCACGAAACTACAATACGTAGACCGGACCATCTAACAGTTTATACAACTCAACTCAAAAGTACTAACAACATGGTGGCATGGACAACCCCCATGCTCACTGTTGTCGGATTAGCAAGTGTACTAGTCAAACAAGTAATAAAATGATGAGTAAAGATCATTCCCACGAGGAATTGTGTCAAGCACTGACTAACCAAATATTGTTAAGTTGAATCAACCAAAAGATTATGAATTGCATTTATTTCTTGTCACCAGAAATTAAATTTGAATAAAATTAAAGAATTGATAAACAAATAAAGTGTGAATATAATTTAAAACAAGTAGTCAGATGTCAATTTTCCTCAAGAATGAATTTATGGATGAACCAATTTCCATGATGAATATCTACTATGTAATGTTGATCAACCTTTTTCTTATCATCAAGATGTAATGTCTTACTACCTTGATAAACACATTAATTAGAAACCCCAATGTATTGGTGATTCCTTTCTTAATACATGCATTAATTACTAAGGTCTTAAGATCACATCAGAAATCCTAGCATCAATGTCTTGACTACTAGAACACTGATGATGAAGTTGTCAAATATAGAGACAATATAAACATGTATGTTCTACACTACTCCTTAACATGAAGAATTAATCAAGACAACTTCATACAAATCACATAATAAATAAACAAGACATCTAATTAACCATTTATAAATTCAAACTTGAGTTCCATTGAATCAGACTACAAAGAACTCTACTCAGACATAATTGAAATATAAACAAAGGAAGAAGAAAGATCAAACTCCATTGTCATGATAGTAAGTCTTCAATCTTCAAGTGCAATTACATAAGAAACTAACTAATACAAGAACTAAGTCCTAAAGAATTTGGAAAGTAAGAGAGAGAAGTCAGATCAGAGGATCTGATATGGGAGAGAGAGATAGAATCAGAGATATGACAAATGTGAAGGCCCTTGCCTTTTATAGTGTTACAAATTATAACTGAAAACTAACATGGGCACTAAAATTTTCATGAATGGGCGTTTTAGCGTCCATGTTTGACGGATGCCCAACTGCTTTTAACTAACTTGGGCGCTAAAACGTGAACTGTTGAACGTTTTAGCGTCCATATCTGGTGAATGCTCAACTGCTTCCAACTGACTCCAACGCTAAAACACTTGGTTTGGACGTTTTAGCATTCGAGACCAGAGTCTTTTTCCAACAGCAGGGCGCTAAAACGTTTGATCAGGAAGTTTTAGCGCCCAAGACCAGCAACTTTTGTCCTCAGATTGCAGCAGCACGCTAAAACGTTCTGTGTGAACATTTTAGCGCTCAGCACCAGTAACTTTTGTCAGCGCGCTAAAACGTTCTGTGTGGATGTTTTAGCGCTCAACACTTAGGCATTCTCCCTTTCTCCAGAATCTTCTTCTTTCTTTCTGCTGCTCCTTAAGCTTCATTTCCCTACAAGACAGTGTAATTTTTCAACAAAGCTTTTAGAACTTGTACTTGAGGGAATTCCAGGACATTAACCTCTTTTTCATCCAATTAATCACACAAATTGATACTAATTCATGCTGAAAAACCTGATGAACTAGGGGTTTATCACAATTCCCAGATTTGGACATTGTTGTCCTCAGTGATGATATTACAACAGAGAAAGATTCAAGATTCTTTACAAATGAAACTCATGAGGATGGACTTCAATTAACAACAGATCACATTGATACAACTTACAACCATGAAATCTCTTATTTCTTATGACTTGCCCAACATCATATGTGGCTTTTCAATAGATCAGTAAAGATGATATAGAGAGACTTTTCTAACAAAAACACCTCTTCACTAGGAACTTCTCAAAAGTTGTGAGAATTTAACTCTCTTGCACACTAGTGTTTAAGGATGTACTTATCACTCACTCTTCACTGCACTCAAACTGCCATATGCTTGCCTATCTTCTCACTACTCACAGTAACAACAATTTCTAAGGTAGATCAGAAAGGGCTTGGTATGATTGGCAATGAGGCTTGGTATGTGGCTTGACTAGAGGTAAGAATTTCTGTAAAAGGGGAAGTTCAGATCAAATAATCAGATTCAGATAAGAGAGAATTCACAGTTTTCACAATTTCTTCCTAATTCCCCAACTTTCTTCCTTTTCATTCCTTGTTCTTTTCTTTGAACCTTTCTTCCTTCTTTTCTTCCTGACACTTTGTGCCTTTAACAAAAAAAAATTCCTTTTCTTTCTTTTTCCTTCAGACACTTTGTGTCTTTAATACTTCCCTCTGTCTCTTCCAAACACTTTGTGTTTCATACCCTTTTCTTTCTTTTCCTTCTTTCTTTCCTTTATTTCCAACACCTTGTGCATTCACTTATTGCAAAAACACTTTTCTCCCCACAAAACACTCCATCCCTTATCACTTATCTGAAACGTTTAATCTGAAGGATTGGAATAACTGTGGTCCTTGGTTGTATAGACAACAGGCTAGGCTCAAAGTTTTCATGCAATAGGAACTTAAAGGTTGGTCATTTGACTTTCTGGTTCAAGAAGGGAATGCCTCAATCATTTCTACCCTATACATCATCAACTATTCCAAGCAAGAAACAAGGCAAGTTCTAGAGTTACTCATGCAGTGAAATGCTCTCTGAACAAAATTTTCTGTATAGGCTCAATTTCCTCACAGTTCAGAGTGCATGCTTGACTTTCTCTCTATGCATCAAAACTAATCTCTATACTCTTACACATTGAATGATTCATGCAATCATTTCATTTCTCAACATGCAAGTAAGATTGTATCCTTAATTTGATCAATCATCTAATATTCTGATCAGTCAAATCCTCATGGATTTTCATATAAAAAACTGAATTCCAAATTCTGAACTACAACTAAAATCTAAATTATACTAAAAACTTATTCACAAAGAAAACTAAAGAAAAAAGATTGAGATGTTTCCCTGTTTTGGCTCATCCACTCGTGTGACATCTCCATGAAGTTCGCATGCCATTCAATCAAACCTCAATTTTCAGATTTAAACGTTGTTGTCCCCAGCAACTAATTTAAATCTAAAACAGCAGTGGATCACTGAAACACATTCATATATAATTCAATAGCATCAGTACTATGAAAATGTGTATCAAGCAAAACAGTGAATCTCAATGTACTTAACCAATGTACAAAATAACCAAAATAACAAAATGTAAACAATGTAATCCAAAATAAAACCATATAAACAGAAAATGTAAAACAGTAGGAGTCTAGTCAGTCTCTGACTCCTCATCATCAGAAAAAAAAAGATATGATCCTGGATCAGCAGCAGGTAATGGATTGTACTCAGCATCAGAAACCCTGTCCTCATCCATGGCAGAAGTATCACCAACAATCTGATCATCAGCAGCAGTGGCATCTGTAGCTGTGGCATCAGCAACAGTCTGGGCAGAAGCAGCAGCATCAGCAGTCTCTCCCTCATCAGCATGATCATCATAATGGGTGCAGACAGCTACCTCAAAGGCATCCTCCTCCTCGGAATGAGGGTAAACAGCAAGCTGGAATGCAGCTATCTCTAAACCTTGGGCCTTATAGAGATCTGTCAGCATCTTAATCATGTGAGTCTGAAATGAGTGCTGACTCGTCTGCATAAACTTTAGACGGCAGCGTAAATGCCCCAAACGAATGTCATTGTTGATCAGCCACTGCTCCCCTGATCTTATCCTCAGCCATGGGTTTCCTGCCAGGTGTCAGCCCTGTGGGTCCTTCTCCTCCAATCTTCAACTGTCCCCTGATCATCTTAGCATCAATGGTAGGGTGCAATTTAACTGGCACCCCATTATCAGTAACATCCACACCAGCTTTCTGGCACAGAAGCTGGATCAGAGCACAGTGACCCAAAGCATGTGAACTGCTATCAGAATGGGCCATATCATATATGTTGTCCTGAAGAAGGATGGGAAGCTCCACTTTCCCTTTGGTCATGATAGTGTCTATCAGGACAGCTCTCATCAAAATTACCTCCGCCTGGTTGGAGGAGGGCATAACATTTGAAACTACAAAATGGAACCAGACTCTAGCCTCCCCATTCAGCTGCCTCAACCAAAGCAATTTAGGATTCACCTTATCCTTGGTCGTCTCCCATTTTTCACCGGGCTTGGCTATGGAACTGGGCTGCTGTCCAAATGCCTGGAACTTCCTCTCCATAACAAACGGCCTGGAAGAGGTCTTGGTGGTGAAACGGACCTCGTGCTCGGCACTCTTCCAAAAATGGGCATCGTATGTTAGGTGGAGGTGGTGTAGGCTCAGCCTGAGGTACCCTGGACCTCTTCTTTCCTGACTTCTTAGGTGGAGGTGTAGACATGATCCTGAAAATCAAAAGAATTAAGTCAGTATAGCATTTTAGAACATGGGATCCAATTCCCAGATTTAGAATTGAAGTAGTGATGGAACTGGATCCAAATCATGCAAGTAAAAACGCCCACGATGCCCAAAATCAGAACCCTCAATTATGTATTCAGCAGGGCCTGGGCGCTAAAATGTTCACACTGAGCGTTTTAGCGTTCTGGCCTTAAATGTGTATGAAACTGGCCGAGCGCTAAAACGTTGGGTGACCAGCGTTTTAGCGTCCTGGCTTTTCTGGGTCAAGCATTCTGTCGAACATATATTTACAAAGATAATCATTGAATTACCAACATAGTTCATGAATCAAGTTACGGAAACCCTAAATAATATGAAAGAAAAACAAAAATAATACAAATGATGGAGAGGAAGAAGATATTGAGACATACCTGGATGAAATATGAGGAAATGTGAGGAGATGTTATGAAGAACGATGGAAGAGTTCAAGGGTGTAATATGAGGGAGAGTGAGTGAAAAAAATATAGACAAGAGGGTGAGTATGATAGAAGTGAGGGAAAACCCGTGTATTTCAAATAAGTGACATGGCGCTAAAACGTTGAAACCAAACATTTTAGCGCCCAGGACCAGAGAAATGTGCACACGTTGTGTGCAGCACCGCGCTAAAACGGTCACCAAGGACGTTTTAGCGCGCTGTCGCCAGTCCCTTGCAATTGGATGCATTGGGGAACGCTAAAACGGTCAGTTTGAACGTTTTAGCGCTCTTGACCAGCGAGTTTCATTGTGATGCAACTCTTAGAACGCTAAAACGTCCAGAATGGAAGTTTTAGAGCCCAGCACTTGTCAAAAAAAATTTCTTAAAAGTTTTCAAAAAAATTCCCCCTTCTCTTCTTTCTTTTTTTTAATTGGTATCAACATGAATGTTACATACCTGATACAGTGGGTTGCCTCC